>NW_024610347.1:0-51384 GCF_016920785.2 Ixodes scapularis | reverse complement strand
GGCGCCGTTTTATTCGTTCACCGTGACCACGATCTCGCCTATTGCCTCGGTGAAAGCGAATTATTGGAGAGAGCAACGGCCTGACGAGAGACGTTTGGCGCCGTTTTATTCGTTCACCGTGACCACGATCTCGCCTATTGCCTCGGTGAAAGCGAATTATTGGAGAGAGCACGGCCTGACGAGAGACGTTCGGCGCGGTTTTATTCGTTCACCGTGACCACGATCTCGCCTATTGCCTCGGTGAAAGCGAATTATTGGAGAGAGCACGGCCTGACGAGAGACGTTTGGCGCCGTTTTATTCGTTCACCGTGACCACGATCTCGCCTATTGCCTCGGTGAAAGCGAATTATTGGAGAGAGCACGGCCTGACGAGAGACGTTCGGCGCGGTTTTATTCGTTCACCGTGACCACGATCTCGCCTATTGCCTCGGTGAAAGCGAATTATTGGAGAGAGCACGGCCTGACGAGAGACGTTTGGCGCCGTTTTATTCGTTCACCGTGACCACGATCTCGCCTATTGCCTCGGTGAAAGCGAATTATTGGAGAGAGCACGGCCTGACGAGAGACGTTTGGCGCGGTTTTATTCGTTCACCGTGACCACGATCTCGCCTATTGCCTCGGTGAAAGCGAATTATTGGAGAGAGCACGGCCTGACGAGAGACGTTTGGCGCCGTTTTATTCGTTCACCGTGACCACGATCTCGCCTATTGCCTCGGTGAAAGCGAATTATTGGAGAGAGCACGGCCTGACGAGAGACGTTCGGCGCGGTTTTATTCGTTCACCGTGACCACGATCTCGCCTATTGCCTCGGTGAAAGCGAATTATTGGAGAGAGCACGGCCTGACGAGAGACGTTTGGCGCCGTTTTATTCGTTCACCGTGACCACGATCTCGCCTATTGCCTCGGTGAAAGCGAATTATTGGAGAGAGCACGGCCTGACGAGAGACGTTTGGCGCGGTTTTATTCGTTCACCGTGACCACGATCTCGCCTATTGCCTCGGTGAAAGCGAATTATTGGAGAGAGCCCGGCCTGACGAGAGACGTTCGGCGCGGTTTTATTCGTTCACCGTGACCACGATCTCGCCTATTGCCTCGGTGAAAGCGAATTATTGGAGAGAGCACGGCCTGACGAGAGACGTTTGGCGCCGTTTCATTCGTTCACCGTGACCACGATCTCGCCTATTGCCTCGGTGAAAGGGAATTATTGGAGAGAGCACGGCCTGACGAGAGACGTTTGGCGCCGTTTTATTCGTTCACCGTGACCACGATCTCGCCTATTGCCTCGGTGAAAGCGAATTATTGGAGAGAGCACGGCCTGACGAAAGACGTTTGGCGACGTTTTATTCGTTCACCCGTGACCACGATCTCGCCTATTGCCTCGGTGAAAGCGAATTATTGGAGTAAGCACGGCCTGACGAGAGACGTTCGGCGCGGTTTTATTCGTTCACCGTGACCACGATCTCGCCTATTGCCTCGGTGAAAGCGAATTATTGGAGAGAGCACGGCCTGACGAGAGACGTTTGGCGCCGTTTTATTCGTTCACCGTGACCACGATCTCGCCTATTGCCTCGGTGAAAGCGAATTATTGGAGAGAGCACCGGCCTGACGAGAGACGTTTGGCGCGGTTTTATTCGTTCACCGTGACCACGATCTCGCCTATTGCCTCGGTGAAAGCGAAATATTGGAGAGAGCACGGCCTGACGAGAGACGTTCGGCGCCGTTTTATTCGTTCACCGTGACCACGATCTCGCCTATTGCCTCGGTGAAAGCGAATTATTGGAGAGAGCACGGCCTGACGAGAGACGTTCGGCGCGGTTTTTATTCGTTCACCGTGACCACGATCTCGCCTATTGCCTCGGTGAAAGCGAATTATTGGAGTAAGCACGGCCTGACGAGAGACGTTCGGCGCGGTTTTATTCGTTCACCGTGACCACGATCTCGCCTATTGCCTCGGTGAAAGCGAATTATTGGAGAGAGCACGGCCTGACGAGAGACGTTTGGCGCCGTTTTATTCGTTCACCGTGACCACGATCTCGCCTATTGCCTCGGTGAAAGCGAATTATTGGAGAGAGCACGGCCTGACGAGAGACGTTTGGCGCCGTTTTATTCGTTCACCGTGACCACGATCTCGCCTATTGCCTCGGTGAAAGCGAATTATTGGAGTAAGCACGGCCTGACGAGAGACGTTCGGCGCGTTTTATTCGTTAACCGTGACCACGATCTCGCCTATTGCCTCGGTGAAAGCGAATTATTGGAGTAAAGCACGGCCTGACGAGAGACGTTCGGCGCGGTTTTATTCGTTCACCGTGACCACGATCTCGCCTATTGCCTCGGTGAAAGCGAATTATTGGAGAGAGCACGGCCTGACGAGAGACGTTTGGCGCCGTTTTACTCGTTCACCGTGACCACGATCTCGCCTATTGCCTCGGTGAAAGCGAATTATTGGAGAGAGCACGGCCTGACGAGAGACGTTTGGCGCGGTTTTATTCGTTCACCGTGACCACGATCTCGCCTATTGCCTCGGTGAAAGCGAATTATTGGAGAGAGCACGGCCTGACGAGAGACGTTTGGCGCGGTTTGATTCGTTCACCGTGACCACGATCTCGGCTATTGCCTCGGTGAAAGCGAATTATTGGAGAGAGCACGGCCTGACGAGAGACGTTCGGCGCCGTTTTATTCGTTCACCGTGACCACGATCTCGCCTATTGCCTCGGTGAAAGCGAATTATTGGAGAGAGCACGGCCTGACGAGAGACGTTTGGCGCCGTTTTATTCGTTCACCGTGACCCACGATCTCGCCTATTGCCTCGGTGAAAGCGAATTATTGGAGAGAGCACGGCCTGACGAGAGACGTTTGGCGCCGTTTTATTCGTTCACCGTGACCCACGATCTCGCCTATTGCCTCGGTGAAAGCGAATTATTGGAGAGAGCACGGCCTGACGAGAGACGTTTGGCGCGGTTTTATTCGTTCACCGTGACCACGATCTCGCCTATTGCCTCGGTGAAAGCGAATTATTGGAGAGAGCACGGCCTGACGAGAGACGTTTGGCGCCGTTTTACTCGTTCACCGTGACCACGATCTCGCCTATTGCCTCGGTGAAAGCGAATTATTGGAGAGAGCACGGCCTGACGAGAGACGCTTGGCGCGGTTTTATTCGTTCACCGTGACCACGATCTCGCCTATTGCCTCGGTGAAAGCGAATTATTGGAGAGAGCACGGCCTGACGAGAGACGTTTGGCGCCGTTTTATTCGTTCACCGTGACCACGATCTCGCCTATTGCCTCGGTGAAAGCGAATTATTGGAGAGAGCACGGCCTGACGAGAGACGTTTGGCGCCGTTTTATTCGTTCACCGTGACCACGATCTCGCCTATTGCCTCGGTGAAAGCGAATTATTGGAGAGAGCACGGCCTGACGAGAGACGTTCGGCGCGGTTTTATTCGTTCACCGTGACCACGATCTCGCCTATTGCCTCGGTGAAAGCGAATTATTGGAGAGAGCACGGCCTGACGAGAGACGTTTGGCGCCGTTTTATTCGTTCACCGTGACCACGATCTCGCCTATTGCCTCGGTGAAAGCGAATTATTGGAGAGAGCACGGCCTGACGAGAGACGTTCGGCGCGGTTTTTATTCGTTCACCGTGACCACGATCTCGCCTATTGCCTCGGTGAAAGCGAATTATTGGAGAGAGCACGGCCTGACGAGAGACGTTTGGCGCCGTTTTATTCGTTCACCGTGACCACGATCTCGCCTATTGCCTCGGTGAAAGCGAATTATTGGAGAGAGCACGGCCTGACGAGAGACGTTTGGCGCGGTTTTATTCGTTCACCGTGACCACGATCTCGCCTATTGCCTCGGTGAAAGCGAATTATTGGAGAGAGCACGGCCTGACGAGAGACGTTTGGCGCCGTTTTATTCGTTCACCGTGACCACGATCTCGCCTATTGCCTCGGTGAAAGCGAATTATTGGAGAGAGCACGGCCTGACGAGAGACGTTCGGCGCGGTTTTATTCGTTCACCGTGACCACGATCTCGCCTATTGCCTCGGTGAAAGCGAATTATTGGAGAGAGCACGGCCTGACGAGAGACGTTTGGCGCCGTTTTATTCGTTCACCGTGACCACGATCTCGCCTATTGCCCTCGGTGAAAGCGAATTATTGGAGAGAGCACGGCCTGACGAGAGACGTTTGGCGCGGTTTTATTCGTTCACCGTGACCACGATCTCGCCTATTGCCTCGGTGAAAGCGAATTATTGGAGAGAGCCCGGCCTGACGAGAGACCGTTCGGCGCGGTTTTATTCGTTCACCGTGACCACGATCTCGCCTATTGCCTCGGTGAAAGCGAATTATTGGAGAGAGCACGGCCTGACGAGAGACGTTTGGCGCCGTTTCATTCGTTCACCGTGACCACGATCTCGCCTATTGCCTCGGTGAAAGGGAATTATTGGAGAGAGCACGGCCTGACGAGAGACGTTTGGCGCCGTTTTATTCGTTCACCGTGACCACGATCTCGCCTATTGCCTCGGTGAAAGCGAATTATTGGAGAGAGCACGGCCTGACGAGAGACGTTTGGCGACGTTTTATTCGTTCACCGTGACCACGATCTCGCCTATTGCCTCGGTGAAAGCGAATTATTGGAGTAAGCACGGCCTGACGAGAGACGTTCGGCGCGGTTTTATTCGTTCACCGTGACCACGATCTCGCCTATTGCCTCGGTGAAAAGCGAATTATTGGAGAGAGCACGGCCTGACGAGAGACGTTTGGCGCCGTTTTATTCGTTCACCGTGACCACGATCTCGCCTATTGCCTCGGTGAAAGCGAATTATTGGAGAGAGCACGGCCTGACGAGAGACGTTTGGCGCGGTTTTATTCGTTCACCGTGACCACGATCTCGCCTATTGCCTCGGTGAAAGCGAAATATTGGAGAGAGCACGGCCTGACGAGAGACGTTCGGCGCCGTTTTATTCGTTCACCGTGACCACGATCTCGCCTATTGCCTCGGTGAAAGCGAATTATTGGAGAGAGCACGGCCTGACGAGAGGACGTTCGGCGCGGTTTTATTCGTTCACCGTGACCACGATCTCGCCTATTTGCCTCGGTGAAAGCGAATTATTGGAGTAAGCACGGCCTGACGAGAGACGTTCGGCGCGGTTTTATTCGTTCACCGTGACCACGATCTCGCCTATTGCCTCGGTGAAAGCGAATTATTGGAGAGAGCACGGCCTGACGAGAGACGTTTGGCGCCGTTTTATTCGTTCACCGTGACCACGATCTCGCCTATTGCCTCGGTGAAAGCGAATTATTGGAGAGAGCACGGCCTGACGAGAGACGTTTGGCGCCGTTTTATTCGTTCACCGTGACCACGATCTCGCCTATTGCCTCGGTGAAAGCGAATTATTGGAGTAAGCACGGCCTGACGAGAGACGTTCGGCGCGGTTTTATTCGTTAACCGTGACCACGATCTCGCCTATTGCCTCGGTGAAAGCGAATTATTGGAGTAAGCACGGCCTGACGAGAGACGTTCGGCGCGGTTTTATTCGTTCACCGTGACCACGATCTCGCCTATTGCCTCGGTGAAAGCGAATTATTGGAGAGAGCACGGCCTGACGAGAGACGTTTGCGCCGTTTTACTCGTTCACCGTAACCACGATCTCGCCTATTGCCTCGGTAAAAGCGAATTATTGGAGAGAGCTCGGCCTGACGAGAGACGTTTGGCGCGGTTTTATTCGTTCACACGTGACCACGATCTCGCCTATTGCCTCGGTGAAAGCGAATTATTGGAGAGAGCACGGCCTGACGAGAGACGTTTGGCGCCGTTTTATTCGTTCACCGTGACCACGATCTCGCCTATTGCCTCGGTGAAAGCGAATTATTGGAGAGAGCACGGCCTGACGAGAGACGTTCGGCGCCGTTTTATTCGTTCACCGTGACCACGATCTCGCCTATTGCCTCGGTGAAAGCGAATTATTGGAGAGAGCACGGCCTGACGAGAGACGTTTGGCGCCGTTTTATTCGTTCACCGTGACCACGATCTCGCCTATTGCCTCGGTGAAAGCGAATTATTGGAGAGAGCACGGCCTGACGAGAGACGTTTGGCGCCGTTTTACTCGTTCACCGTGACCACGATCTCGCCTATTGCCTCGGTGAAAGCGAATTATTGGAGAGAGCACGGCCTGACGAGAGACGTTTGGCGCGGTTTTATTCGTTCACCGTGACCACGATCTCGCCTATTGCCTCGGTGAAAGCGAATTATTGGAGAGAGCACGGCCTAACGAGAGACGTTTGGCGCCGTTTTATTCGTTCACCGTGACCACGATCTCGCCTATTGCCTCGGTGAAAGCGAATTATTGGAGAGAGCACGGCCTGACGAGAGACGTTTGGCGCCGTTTTATTCGTTCACCGTGACCACGATCTCGCCTATTGCCTCGGTGAAAGCGAATTATTGGAGAGAGCACGGCCTGACGAGAGACGTTTGGCGCGGTTTGATTCGTTCACCGTGACCACGATCTCGGCTATTGCCTCGGTGAAAGCGAATTATTGGAGAGAGCACGGCCTGACGAGAGACGTTTGGCGCGGTTTTATTCGTTCACCGTGACCACGATCTCGCCTATTGCCTCGGTGAAATCGAATTATTGGAGAGAGCACGGCCTGACGAGAGACGTTTTGGCGCCGTTTTATTCGTTCACCGTGACCACGATCTCGCCTATTGCCTCGGTGAAAGCGAATTATTGGAGAGAGCACGGCCTGACGAGAGACGTTTGGCGCCGTTTTATTCGTTCACCGTGACCACGATCTCGCCTATTGCCTCGGTGAAAGCGAATTATTGGAGAGAGCACGGCCTGACGAGAGACGTTTGGCGCGGTTTTATTCGTTCACCGTGACCACGATCTCGCCTATTGCCTCGGTGAAAGCGAATTATTGGAGAGAGCACGGCCTGACGAGAGACGTTTGGCGCCGTTTTACTCGTTCACCGTGACCACGATCTCGCCTATTGCCTCGGTGAAAGCGAATTATTGGAGAGAGCACGGCCTGACGAGAGACGCTTGGCGCGGTTTTATTCGTTCACCGTGACCACGATCTCGCCTATTGCCTCGGTGAAAGCGAATTATTGGAGAGAGCACGGCCTGACGAGAGACGTTTGGCGCCGTTTTATTCGTTCACCGTGACCACGATCTCGCCTATTGCCTCGGTGAAAGCGAATTATTGGAGAGAGCACGGCCTGACGAGAGACGTTTGGCGCCGTTTTATTCGTTCACCGTGACCACGATCTCGCCTATTGCCTCGGTGAAAGCGAATTATTGGAGAGAGCACGGCCTGACGAGAGACGTTCGGCGCGGTTTTATTCGTTCACCGTGACCACGATCTCGCCTATTGCCTCGGTGAAAGCGAATTATTGGAGAGAGCACGGCCTGACGAGAGACGTTTGGCGCGGTTTTATTCGTTCACCGTGACCACGATCTCGCCTATTGCCTCGGTGAAAGCGAATTATTGGAGAGAGCACGGCCTGACGAGAGACGTTTGGCGCCGTTTTATTCGTTCACCGTGACCACGATCTCGCCTATTGCCTCGGTGAAAGCGAATTATTGGAGAGAGCACGGCCTGACGAGAGACGTTTGGCGCGGTTTTATTCGTTCACCGTGACCACGATCTCGCCTATTGCCTCGGTGAAAGCGAATTATTGGAGAGAGCACGGCCTGACGAGAGACATTTGGCGCCGTTTTATTCGTTCACCGTGACCACGATCTCGGCTATTGCCTCGGTGAAAGCGAATTATTGGAGAGAGCACGGCCTGACGAGAGACGTTTGGCGCCGTTTTATTCGTTCACCGTGACCACGATCTCGCCTATTGCCTCGGTGAAAGCGAATTATTGGAGAGAGCACGGCCTGACGAGAGACGTTTGGCGCGGTTTTATTCGTTCACCGTGACCACGATCTCGCCTATTGCCTCGGTGAAAGCGAATTATTGGAGAGAGCACGGCCTGACGAGAGACGTTCGGCGCGGTTTTATTCGTTCACCGTGACCACGATCTCGCCTATTGCCTCGGTGAAAGCGAATTATTGGAGAGAGCACGGCCTGACGAGAGACGTTTGGCGCGGTTTTATTCGTTCACCGTGACCACGATCTTGTCTATTGCCTCGGTGAAAGCGAATTTTTGGAGAGAGCACGGCCTGACGAGAGACGTTCGGCGCGGTTTTATTCGTTCACCGTGACCACGATCTCGCCTATTGCCTCGGTGAAAGCGAATTATTGGAGAGAGCACGGCCTGACGAGAGACGTTTGGCGCCGTTTTATTCGTTCACCGTGACCACGATCTCGCCTATTGCCTCGGTGAAAGCGAATTATTGAGAGAGCACGGCCTGACGAGAGACGTTTGGCGCGGTTTTATTCGTTCACCCGTGACCACGATCTCGTCTATTGCCTCGGTGAAAGCGAATTTTTGGAGAGAGCACGGCCTGACGAGAGACGTTCGGCGCGGTTTTATTCGTTCACCGTGACCACGATCTCGCCTATTGCCTCGGTGAAAGCGAATTATTGGAGAGAGCACGGACTGACGAGAGACGTTTGGCGCCGTTTTATTCGTTCACCGTGACCACGATCTCGCCTATTGCCTCGGTGAAAGCGAATTATTGGAGAGAGCACGGCCTGACGAGAGACGTTTGGCGCGGTTTTATTCGTTCACCGTGACCACGATCTCGCCTATTGCCTCGGTGAAAGCGAATTTTTTGGAGAGAGCACGGCCTGATGAGAGACGTTTGGCGCCGTTTTATTCGTTCACCGTGACCACGATCTCGCCTATTGCCTCGGTGAAAGCGAATTATTGGAGAGAGCACGGCCTGACGAGAGACGTTCGGCGCGGTTTTATTCGTTCACCGTGACCACGATCTCGCCTATTGCCTCGGTGAAAGCGAATTATTGGAGAGAGCACGGCCTGACGAGAGACGTTTGGCGCCGTTTTATTCGTTCACCGTGACCACGATCTCGCCTATTGCCTCGGTGAAAGCGAATTATTGGAGAGAGCACGGCCTGACGAGAGACGTTTGGCGCGGTTTTATTCGTTCACCGTGACCACGATCTCGCCTATTGCCTCGGTGGAAAGCGAATTATTGGAGAGAGCCCGGCCTGACGAGAGACGTTTGGCGCGGTTTTATTCGTTCACCGTGACCACGATCTCGCCTATTGCCTCGGTGAAAGCGAATTATTGGAGAGAGCACGGCCTGACGAGAGACGTTTGGCGCCGTTTTATTCGTTCACCGTGACCACGATCTGGCCTATTGCCTCGGTGAAAGGGAATTATTGGAGAGAGCACGGCCTGACGAGAGACGTTTGGCGCCGTTTTATTCGTTCACCGTGACCACGATCTCGCCTATTGCCTCGGTGAAAGCGAATTATTGGAGAGAGCACGGCCTGACGAAAGACGTTTGGCGCCGTTTTATTCGTTCACCGTGACCACGATCTCGCCTATTGCCTCGGTGAAAGCGAATTATTGGAGTAAGCACGGCCTGACGAGAGACGTTCGGCGCGGTTTTATTCGTTCACCGTGACCACGATCTCGCCTATTGCCTCGGTGAAAGCGAATTATTGGAGAGAGCACGGCCTGACGAGAGACGTTTGGCGCCGTTTTATTCGTTCACCGTGACCACGATCTCGCCTATTGCCTCGGTGAAAGCGAATTATTGGAGAGAGCACGGCCTGACGAGAGACGTTTGGCGCGGTTTTATTCGTTCACCGTGACCACGATCTCGCCTATTGCCTCGGTGAAAGCGAAATATTGGAGAGAGCACGGCCTGACGAGAGACGTTCGGCGCCGTTTTATTCGTTCACCGTGACCACGATCTCGCCTATTGCCTCGGTGAAAGCGAATTATTGGAGAGAGCACGGCCTGACGAGAGACGTTCGGCGCGGTTTTATTCGTTCACCGTGACCACGATCTCGCCTATTGCCTCGGTGAAAGCGAATTATTGGAGAGAGCACGGCCTGACGAGAGACGTTCGGCGCGGTTTTATTCGTTCACCGTGACCACGATCTCGCCTATTGCCTCGGTGAAAGCGAATTATTGGAGTAAGCACGGCCTGACGAGAGACGTTCGGCGCGGTTTTATTCGTTCACCGTGACCACGATCTCGCCTATTGCCTCGGTGAAAGCGAATTATTGGAGAGAGCACGGCCTGACGAGAGACGTTTGGCGCCGTTTTATTCGTTCACCGTGACCACGATCTCGCCTATTGCCTCGGTGAAAGCGAATTATTGGAGAGAGCACGGCCTGACGAGAGACGTTTGGCGCCGTTTTATTCGTTCACCGTGACCACGATCTCGCCTATTGCCTCGGTGAAAGCGAATTATTGGAGTAAGCACGGCCTGACGAGAGACGTTCGGCGCGGTTTTATTCGTTAACCGTGACCACGATCTCGCCTATTGCCTCGGTGAAAGCGAATTATTGGAGTAAGCACGGCCTGACGAGAGACGTTCGGCGCGGTTTTATTTGTTCACCGTGACCACGATCTCGCCTATTGCCTCGGTGAAAGCGAATTATTGGAGAGAGCACGGCCTGACGAGAGACGTTTGGCGCCGTTTTATTCGTTCACCGTGACCACGATCTCGCCTATTGCCTCGGTGAAAGCGAATTATTGGAGAGAGCACGGCCTGACGAGAGACGTTTGGCGCGGTTTTATTCGTTCACCGTGACCACGATCTCGCCTATTGCCTCGGTGAAAGCGAATTATTGGAGAGAGCACGGCCTGACGAGAGACGTTCGGCGCGGTTTTATTCGTTCACCGTGACCACGATCTCGCCTATTGCCTCGGTGAATGCGAATTATTGGAGAGAGCACGGCCTGACGAGAGACGTTCGGCGCGGTTTTATTCGTTCACCGTGACCACGATCTCGCCTATTGCCTCGGTGAAAGCGAATTATTGGAGAGAGCACGGCCTGACGAGAGACGTTCGGCGCGGTTTTATTCGTTCACCGTGACCACGATCTCGCCTATTGCCTCGGTGAAAGCGAATTATTGGAGAGAGCACGGCCTGACGAGAGACGTTTGGCGCGGTTTTATTCGTTCACCGTGACCACGATCTCGCCTATTGCCTCGGTGAAAGCGAATTATTGGAGAGAGCACGGCCTGACGAGAGACGTTCGGCGCGGTTTTATTCGTTCACCGTGACCACGATCTCGCCTATTGCCTCGGTGAAAGTGAATTATTGGAGAGAGCACGGCCTGACGAGAGACGTTTGGCGCCGTTTTATTCGTTCACCGTGACCACGATCTCGCCTATTGCCTCGGTGAAAGCGAATTATTGGAGAGAGCACGGCCTGACGAGAGACGTTCGGCGCGGTTTTATTCGTTCACCGTGACCACGATCTCGCCTATTGCCTCGGTGAAAGCGAATTATTGGAGAGAGCACGGCCTGACGAGAGACGTTTGGCGCCGTTTTATTCGTTCACCGTGACCACGATCTCGCCTATTGCCTCGGTGAAAGCGAATTATTGGAGTAAGCACGGCCTGACGAGAGACGTTCGGCGCGGTTTTATTCGTTCACCGTGACCACGATCTCGCCTATTGCCTCGGTGAAAGCGAATTATTGGAGTAAGCACGGCCTGACGAGAGACGTTCGGCGCGGTTTTATTCGTTCACCGTGACCACGATCTCGCCTATTGCCTCGGTGAAAGCGAATTATTGGAGAGAGCACGGCCTGACGAGAGACGTTTGGCGCCGTTTTATTCGTTCACCGTGACCACGATCTTGCCTATTGCCTCGGTGAAAGCGAATTATTGGAGAGAGCACGGCCTGACGAGAGACGTTCGGCGCGGTTTTATTCGTTCACCGTGACCACGATCTCGCCTATTGCCTCGGTGAAAGCGAATTATTGGAGTAAGCACGGCCTGACGAGAGACGTTTGGCGCCGTTTTATTCGTTCACCGTGACCACGATCTCGCCTATTGCCTCGGTGAAAGCGAATTATTGGAGTAAGCACGGCCTGACGAGAGACGTTTGGCGCCGTTTTATTCGTTCACCGTGACCACGATCTCGCCTATAGCCTCGGTGAAAGCGAATTATTGGAGTAAGCACGGCCTGACGAGAGACGTTCGGCGCCGTTTTATTCGTTCACCGTGACCACGATCTCGCCTATTGCCTCGGTGAAAGCGAATTATTGGAGAGAGCACGGCCTGACGAAAGACGTTTGGCGCCGTTTTATTCGTTCACCGTGACCACGATCTCGCCTATTGCCTCGGTGAAAGCGAATTATTGGAGTAAGCACGGCCTGACGAGAGACGTTCGGCGCGGTTTTATTCGTTCACCGGGACCACGATCTCGCCTATTGCCTCGGTGAAAGCGAATTATTGGAGTAAGCACGGCCTGACGAGAGACGTTTGGCGCCGTTTTATTCGTTCACCGTGACCACGATCTCGCCTATTGCCTCGGTGAAAGCGAATTATTGGAGAGAGCACGGCCTGACGAGAGACGTTCGGCGCGGTTTTATTCGTTCACCGTGACCACGATCTCGCCTATTGCCTCGGTGAAAGCGAATTATTGGAGAGAGCACGGCCTGACGAGAGACGTTTGGCGCCGTTTTATTCGTTCACCTTGACCACGATCTCGCCTATTGCCTCGGTGAAAGCGAATTATTGGAGTAAGCACGGCCTGACGAGAGACGTTTGGCGCGGTTTTATTCGTTCACCGTGACCACGATCTCGCCTATTGCCTCGGTGAAAGCGAATTATTGGAGAGAGCACGGCCTGACGAGAGACGTTTGGCGCGGTTTTATTCGTTCACCGTGACCACGATCTCGCCTATTGCCTCGGTGAAAGCGAATTATTGGAGAGAGCACGGCCTGACGAGAGACGTTCGGCGTGGTTTTATTCGTTCACCGTGACCACGATCTCGCCTATTGCCTCGGTGAAAACGAATTATTGGAGAGAGCACGGCCTGACGAGAGACGTTTGGCGCCGTTTTATTCGTTCACCGTGACCACGATCTCGCCTATTGCCTCGGTGAAAGCGAATTATTGGAGAGAGCACGGCCTGACGAGAGACGTTTGGCGCGGTTTTATTCGTTCACCGTGACCACGATCTCGCCTATTGCCTCGGTGAAAGCGAATTATTGGAGAGAGCACGGCCTGACGAGAGACGTTCGGCGCGGTTTTATTCGTTCACCGTGACCACGATCTCGCCTATTGCCTCGGTGAAAGCGAATTATTGGAGAGAGCACGGCCTGACGAGAGACGTTTGGCGCCGTTTTATTCGTTCACCGTGACCACGATCTCGCCTATTGCCTCGGTGAAAGCGAATTATTGGAGAGAGCACGGCCTGACGAGAGACGTTTGGCGCCGTTTTATTCGTTCACCGTGACCACGATCTCGCCTATTGCCTCGGTGAAAGCGAATTATTGGAGTAAGCACGGCCTGACGAGAGACGTTCGGCGCGGTTTTATTCGTTAACCGTGACCACGATCTCGCCTATTGCCTCGGTGAAAGCGAATTATTGGAGTAAGCACGGCCTGACGAGAGACGTTCGGCGCGGTTTTATTCGTTCACCGTGACCACGATCTCGCCTATTGCCTCGGTGAAAGCGAATTATTGGAGAGAGCACGGCCTGACGAGAGACGTTTGGCGCCGTTTTATTCGTTCACCGTGACCACGATCTCGCCTATTGCCTCGGTGAAAGCGAATTATTGGAGAGAGCACGGCCTGACGAGAGACGTTTGGCGCGGTTTTATTCGTTCACCGTGACCACGATCTCGCCTATTGCCTCGGTGAAAGCGAATTATTGGAGAGAGCACGGCCTGACGAGAGACGTTCGGCGCGGTTTTATTCGTTCACCGTGACCACGATCTCGCCTATTGCCTCGGTGAAAGCGAATTATTGGAGAGAGCACGGCCTGACGAGAGACGTTCGGCGCGGTTTTATTCGTTCACCGTGACCACGATCTCGCCTATTGCCTCGGTGAAAGCGAATTATTGGAGAGAGCACGGCCTGACGAGAGACGTTCGGCGCGGTTTTATTCGTTCACCGTGACCACGATCTCGCCTATTGCCTCGGTGAAAGCGAATTATTGGAGAGAGCACGGCCTGACGAGAGACGTTCGGCGCGGTTTTATTCGTTCACCGTGACCACGATCTCGCCTATTGCCTCGGTGAAAGCGAATTATTGGAGAGAGCACGGCCTGACGAGTGACGTTTGGCGCCGTTTTATTCGTTCACCGTGACCACGATCTCGCCTATTGCCTCGGTGAAAGCGAATTATTGGAGAGAGCACGGCCTGACGAGAGATGTTCGGCGCGGTTTTATTCGTTCACCGTGACCACGATCTCGCCTATTGCCTCGGTGAAAGCGAATTATTGGAGAGAGCACGGCCTGACGAGAGACGTTTGGCGCCGTTTTATTCGTTCACCGTGACCACGATCTCGCCTATTGCCTCGGTGAAAGCGAATTATTGGAGTAAGCACGGCCTGACGAGAGACGTTCGGCGCGGTTTTATTCGTTCACCGTGACCACGATCTCGCCTATTGCCTCGGTGAAAGCGAATTATTGGAGTAAGCACGGCCTGACGAGAGACGTTCGGCGCGGTTTTATTCGTTCACCGTGACCACGATCTCGCCTATTGCCTCGGTGAAAGCGAATTATTGGAGAGAGCACGGCCTGACGAGAGACGTTTGGCGCCGTTTTATTCGTTCACCGTGACCACGATCTTGCCTATTGCCTCGGTGAAAGCGAATTATAGGAGAGAGCACGGCCTGACGAGAGACGTTCGGCGCGGATTTATTCGTTCACCGTGACCACGATCTCGCCTATTGCCTCGGTGAAAGCGAATTATTGGAGTAAGCACGGCCTGACGAGAGACGTTTGGCGCCGTTTTATTCGTTCACCGTGACCACGATCTCGCCTATTGCCTCGGTGAAAGCGAATTATTGGAGTAAGCACGGCCTGACGAGAGACGTTTGGCGCCGTTTTATTCGTTCACCGTGACCACGATCTCGCCTATTGCCTCGGTGAAAGCGAATTATTGGAGTAAGCACGGCCTGACGAGAGACGTTCGGCGCCGTTTTATTCGTTCACCGTGACCACGATCTCGCCTATTGCCTCGGTGAAAGCGAATTATTGGAGAGAGCACGGCCTGACGAAAGACGTTTGGCGCCGTTTTATTCGTTCACCGTGACCACGATCTCGCCTATTGCCTCGGTGAAAGCGAATTATTGGAGTAAGCACGGCCTGACGAGAGACGTTCGGCGCGGTTTTATTCGTTCACCGTGACCACGATCTCGCCTATTGCCTCGGTGAAAGCGAATTATTGGAGTAAGCACGGCCTGACGAGAGACGTTTGGCGCCGTTTTATTCGTTCACCGTGACCACGATCTCGCCTATTGCCTCGGTGAAAGCGAATTATTGGAGTAAGCACGGCCTGACGAGAGACGTTCGGCGCCGTTTTATTCGTTCACCGTGACCACGATCTCGCCTATTGCCTCGGTGAAAGCGAATTATTGGAGAGAGCACGGCCTGACGAAAGACGTTTGGCGCCGTTTTATTCGTTCACCGTGACCACGATCTCGCCTATTGCCTCGGTGAAAGCGAATTATTGGAGTAAGCACGGCCTGACGAGAGACGTTCGGCGCGGTTTTATTCGTTCACCGGGACCACGATCTCGCCTATTGCCTCGGTGAAAGCGAATTATTGGAGTAAGCACGGCCTGACGAGAGACGTTTGGCGCCGTTTTATTCGTTCACCGTGACCACGATCTCGCCTATTGCCTCGGTGAAAGCGAATTATTGGAGAGAGCACGGCCTGACGAGAGACGTTCGGCGCGGTTTTATTCGTTCACCGTGACCACGATCTCGCCTATTGCCTCGGTGAAAGCGAATTATTGGAGAGAGCACGGCCTGACGAGAGACGTTTGGCGCCGTTTTATTCGTTCACCTTGACCACGATCTCGCCTATTGCCTCGGTGAAAGCGAATTATTGGAGTAAGCACGGCCTGACGAGAGACGTTTGGCGCGGTTTTATTCGTTCACCGTGACCACGATCTCGCCTATTGCCTCGGTGAAAGCGAATTATTGGAGTAAGCACGGCCTGACGAGAGACGTTTGGCGCCGTTTTATTCGTTCACCGTGACCACGATCTCGCCTATTGCCTCGGTGAAAGCGAATTATTGGAGAGAGCACGGCCTGACGAGAGACGTTTGGCGCGGTTTTATTCGTTCACCGTGACCACGATCTCGCCTATTGCCTCGGTGAAAGCGAATTATTGGAGAGAGCACGGCCTGACGAGAGACGTTTGGCGCGGTTTTATTCGTTCACCGTGACCACGATCTCGCCTATTGCCTCGGTGAAAGCGAATTATTGGAGAGAGCACGGCCTGACGAGAGACGTTCGGCGTGGTTTTATTCGTTCACCGTGACCACGATCTCGCCTATTGCCTCGGTGAAAACGAATTATTGGAGAGAGCACGGCCTGACGAGAGACGTTTGGCGCGGTTTTATTCGTTCACCGTGACCACGATCTCGCCTATTGCCTCGGTGAAAGCGAATTATTGGAGTAAGCACGGCCTGACGAGAGACGTTCGGCGCGGTTTTATTCGTTCACCGTGACCACGATCTCGCCTATTGCCTCGGTGAAAGCGAATTATTGGAGTAAGCACGGCCTGACGAGAGACGTTCGGCGCGGTTTTATTCGTTCACCGTGACCACGATCTCGCCTATTGCCTCGGTGAAAGCGAATTATTGGAGAGAGCACGGCCTGACGAGAGACGTTTGGCGCCGTTTTATTCGTTCACCGTGACCACGATCTTGCCTATTGCCTCGGTGAAAGCGAATTATTGGAGAGAGCACGGCCTGACGAGAGACGTTCGGCGCGGTTTTATTCGTTCACCGTGACCACGATCTCGCCTATTGCCTCGGTGAAAGCGAATTATTGGAGTAAGCACGGCCTGACGAGAGACGTTTGGCGCCGTTTTATTCGTTCACCGTGACCACGATCTCGCCTATTGCCTCGGTGAAAGCGAATTATTGGAGTAAGCACGGCCTGACGAGAGACGTTTGGCGCCGTTTTATTCGTTCACCGTGACCACGATCTCGCCTATTGCCTCGGTGAAAGCGAATTATTGGAGTAAGCACGGCCTGACGAGAGACGTTCGGCGCCGTTTTATTCGTTCACCGTGACCACGATCTCGCCTATTGCCTCGGTGAAAGCGAATTATTGGAGAGAGCACGGCCTGACGAAAGACGTTTGGCGCCGTTTTATTCGTTCACCGTGACCACGATCTCGCCTATTGCCTCGGTGAAAGCGAATTATTGGAGAGAGCACGGCCTGACGAGAGACGTTTGGCGCCGTTTTATTCGTTCACCGTGACCACGATCTTGCCTATTGCCTCGGTGAAAGCGAATTATTGGAGAGAGCACGGCCTGACGAGAGACGTTCGGCGCGGTTTTATTCGTTCACCGTGACCACGATCTCGCCTATTGCCTCGGTGAAAGCGAATTATTGGAGTAAGCACGGCCTGACGAGAGACGTTTGGCGCCGTTTTATTCGTTCACCGTGACCACGATCTCGCCTATTGCCTCGGTGAAAGCGAATTATTGGAGTAAGCACGGCCTGACGAGAGACGTTTGGCGCCGTTTTATTCGTTCACCGTGACCACGATCTCGCCTATTGCCTCGGTGAAAGCGAATTATTGGAGTAAGCACGGCCTGACGAGAGACGTTCGGCGCCGTTTTATTCGTTCACCGTGACCACGATCTCGCCTATTGCCTCGGTGAAAGCGAATTATTGGAGAGAGCACGGCCTGACGAAAGACGTTTGGCGCCGTTTTATTCGTTCACCGTGACCACGATCTCGCCTATTGCCTCGGTGAAAGCGAATTATTGGAGTAAGCACGGCCTGACGAGAGACGTTCGGCGCGGTTTTATTCGTTCACCGTGACCACGATCTCGCCTATTGCCTCGGTGAAAGCGAATTATTGGAGTAAGCACGGCCTGACGAGAGACGTTTGGCGCCGTTTTATTCGTTCACCGTGACCACGATCTCGCCTATTGCCTCGGTGAAAGCGAATTATTGGAGTAAGCACGGCCTGACGAGAGACGTTCGGCGCCGTTTTATTCGTTCACCGTGACCACGATCTCGCCTATTGCCTCGGTGAAAGCGAATTATTGGAGAGAGCACGGCCTGACGAAAGACGTTTGGCGCCGTTTTATTCGTTCACCGTGACCACGATCTCGCCTATTGCCTCGGTGAAAGCGAATTATTGGAGTAAGCACGGCCTGACGAGAGACGTTCGGCGCGGTTTTATTCGTTCACCGGGACCACGATCTCGCCTATTGCCTCGGTGAAAGCGAATTATTGGAGTAAGCACGGCCTGACGAGAGACGTTTGGCGCCGTTTTATTCGTTCACCGTGACCACGATCTCGCCTATTGCCTCGGTGAAAGCGAATTATTGGAGAGAGCACGGCCTGACGAGAGACGTTCGGCGCGGTTTTATTCGTTCACCGTGACCACGATCTCGCCTATTGCCTCGGTGAAAGCGAATTATTGGAGAGAGCACGGCCTGACGAGAGACGTTTGGCGCCGTTTTATTCGTTCACCTTGACCACGATCTCGCCTATTGCCTCGGTGAAAGCGAATTATTGGAGTAAGCACGGCCTGACGAGAGACGTTTGGCGCGGTTTTATTCGTTCACCGTGACCACGATCTCGCCTATTGCCTCGGTGAAAGCGAATTATTGGAGTAAGCACGGCCTGACGAGAGACGTTTGGCGCCGTTTTATTCGTTCACCGTGACCACGATCTCGCCTATTGCCTCGGTGAAATCGAATTATTGGAGAGAGCACGGCCTGACGAGAGAATTTGGCGCGGTTTTATTCGTTCACCGTGACCACGATCTCGCCTATTGCCTCGGTGAAAGCGAATTATTGGAGAGAGCACGGCCTGACGAGAGACGTTTGGCGCGGTTTTATTCGTTCACCGTGACCACGATCTCGCCTATTGCCTCGGTGAAAGCGAATTATTGGAGAGAGCACGGCCTGACGAGAGACGTTCGGCGTGGTTTTATTCGTTCACCGTGACCACGATCTCGCCTATTGCCTCGGTGAAAACGAATTATTGGAGAGAGCACGGCCTGACGAGAGACGTTTGGCGCCGTTTTATTCGTTCACCGTGACCACGATCTCGCCTATTGCCTCGGTGAAAGCGAATTATTGGAGAGAGCACGGCCTGACGAGAGACGTTTGGCGCGGTTTTATTCGTTCACCGTGACCACGATCTCGCCTATTGCCTCGGTGAAAGCGAATTATTGGAGAGAGCACGGCCTGACGAGAGACGTTCGGCGCGGTTTTATTCGTTCACCGTGACCACGATCTCGCCTATTGCCTCGGTGAAAGCGAATTATTGGAGAGAGCACGGCCTGACGAGAGACGTTTGGCGCCGTTTTATTCGTTCACCGTGACCACGATCTCGCCTATTTCCTCGGTGAAAGGGAATTATTGGAGAGAGCACGGCCTGACGAGAGACGTTTGGCGCCGTTTTATTCGTTCACCGTGACCACGATCTCGCCTATTGCCTCGGTGAAAGCGAATTATTGGAGAGAGCACGGCCTGACGAGAGACGTTTGGCGCGGTTTTATTCGTTCACCGTGACCACGATCTCGCCTATTGCCTCGGTGAAAGCGAATTATTGGAGAGAGCACGGCCTGACGAGAGACGTTCGGCGCGGTTTTATTCGTTCACCGTGACCACGATCTCGCCTATTGCCTCGGTGAAAGCGAATTATTGGAGAGAGCACGGCCTGACGAGAGACGTTTGGCGCCGTTTTATTCGTTCACCGTGACCACGATCTCGCCTATTGCCTCGGTGAAAGCGAATTATTGGAGAGAGCACGGCCTGACGAGAGACGTTCGGCGCGGTTTTATTCGTTCACCGTGACCACGATCTCGCCTATTGCCTCGGTGAAAGCGAATTATTGGAGAGAGCACGGCCTGACGAGAGACGTTTGGCGCCGTTTTATTCGTTCACCGTGACCACGATCTCGCCTATTGCCTCGGTGAAAGCGAATTATTGGAGTAAGCACGGCCTGACGAGAGACGTTCGGCGCGGTTTTATTCGTTCACCGTGACCACGATCTCGCCTATTGCCTCGGTGAAAGCGAATTATTGGAGAGAGCACGGCCTGACGAGAGACGTTTGGCGCCGTTTTATTCGTTCACCGTGACCACGATCTCGCCTATTGCCTCGGTGAAAGCGAATTATTGGAGAGAGCACGGCCTGACGAGAGACGTTTGGCGCGGTTTTATTCGTTCACCGTGACCACGATCTCGCCTATTGCCTCGGTGAAAGCGAATTATTGGAGAGAGCACGGCCTGACGAGAGACGTTCGGCGCGGTTTTATTCGTTCACCGTGACCACGATCTCGCCTATTGCCTCGGTGAAAGCGAATTATTGGAGTAAGCACGGCCTGACGAGAGACGTTCGGCGCGGTTTTATTCGTTCACCGTGACCACGATCTCGCCTATTGCCTCGGTGAAAGCGAATTATTGAAGAGAGCACGGCCTGACGAGAGACGTTTGGCGCCGTTTTATTCGTTCACCGTGACCACGATCTCGCCTATTGCCTCGGTGAAAGCGAATTATTGGAGAGAGCACGGCCTGACGAGAGACGTTCGGCGCGGTTTTATTCGTTCACCGTGACCACGATCTCGCCTATTGCCTCGGTGAAAGCGAATTATTGGAGTAAGCACGGCCTGACGAGAGACGTTTGGCGCCGTTTTATTCGTTCACCGTGACCACGATCTCGCCTATTGCCTCGGTGAAAGCGAATTATTGGAGTAAGCACGGCCTGACGAGAGACGTTTGGCGCCGTTTTATTCGTTCACCGTGACCACGATCTCGCTATTGCCTCGGTGAAAGCGAATTATTGGAGTAAGCACGGCCTGACGAGAGACGTTCGGCGCCGTTTTATTCGTTCACCGTGACCACGATCTCGCCTATTGCCTCGGTGAAAGCGAATTATTGGAGAGAGCACGGCCTGACGAAAGACGTTTGGCGCCGTTTTATTCGTTCACCGTGACCACGATCTCGCCTATTGCCTCGGTGAAAGCGAATTATTGGAGTAAGCACGGCCTGACGAGAGACGTTCGGCGCGGTTTTATTCGTTCACCGTGACCACGATCTCGCCTATTGCCTCGGTGAAAGCGAATTATTGGAGAGAGCACGGCCTGACGAGAGACGTTCGGCGCGGTTTTATTCGTTCACCGTGACCACGATCTCGCCTATTGCTTCGGTGAAAGCGAATTATTGGAGAGAGCACGGCCTGACGAGAGACGTTTGGCGCCGTTTTATACGTTCACCGTGACCACGATCTCGCCTATTGCCTCGGTGAAAGCGAATTATTGGAGTAAGCACGGCCTGACGAGAGACGTTTGGCGCGGTTTTATTCGTTCACCGTGACCACGATCTCGCCTATTGCCTCGGTGAAAGCGAATTATTGGAGTAAGCACGGCCTGACGAGAGACGTTTGGCGCCGTTTTATTCGTTCACCGTGACCACGATCTCGCCTATTGCCTCGGTGAAAGCGAATTATTGGAGAGAGCACGGCCTGACGAGAGACGTTTGGCGCGGTTTTATTCGTTCACCGTGACCACGATCTCGCCTATTGCCTCGGTGAAAGCGAATTATTGGAGAGAGCACGGCCTGACGAGAGACGTTTGGCGCCGTTTTATTCGTTCACCGTGACCACGATCTCGCCTATTGCCTCGGTGAAAGCGAATTATTGGAGAGAGCACGGCCTGACGAGAGACGTTCGGCGCGGTTTTATTCGTTCACCGTGACCACGATCTCGCCTATTGCCTCGGTGAAAGCGAATTATTGGAGAGAGCACGGCCTGACGAGAGACGTTTGGCGCCGTTTTATTCGTTCACCGTGACCACGATCTCGCCTATTGCCTCGGTGAAAGCGAATTATTGGAGAGAGCACGGCCTGACGAGAGACGTTTGGCGCGGTTTTATTCGTTCACCGTGACCACGATCTCGCCTATTGCCTCGGTGAAAGCGAATTATTGGAGAGAGCACGGCCTGACGAGAGACGTTCGGCGCGGTTTTATTCGTTCACCGTGACCACGATCTCGCCTATTGCCTCGGTGAAAGCGAATTATTGGAGAGAGCACGGCCTGACGAGAGACGTTTGGCGCCGTTTTATTCGTTCACCGTGACCACGATCTCGCCTATTGCCTCGGTGAAAGGGAATTATTGGAGAGAGCACGGCCTAACAAGAGACGTTTGGCGCCGTTTTATTCGTTCACCGTGACCACGATCTCGCCTATTGCCTCGGTGAAAGCGAATTATTGGAGAGAGCACGGCCTGACGAGAGACGTTTGGCGCGGTTTTATTCGTTCACCGTGACCATGATCTCGCCTATTGCCTCGGTGAAAGCGAATTATTGGAGAGAGCACGGCCTGACGAGAGACGTTCGGCGCGGTTTTATTCGTTCACCGTGACCACGATCTCGCCTATTGCCTCGGTGAAAGCGAATTATTGGAGAGAGCACGGCCTGACGAGAGACGTTCGGCGCGGTTTTATTCGTTCACCGTGACCACGATCTCGCCTATTGCCTCGGTGAAAGCGAATTATTGGAGAGAGCACGGCCTGACGAGAGACGTTCGGCGCCGTTTAATTCGTTCACCGTGACCACGATCTCGCCTATTGCCTCGGTGAAAGCGAATTATTGGAGTAAGCACGGCCTGACGAGAGACGTTCGGCGCGGTTTTATTCGTTCACCGTGACCACGATCTCGCCTATTGCCTCGGTGAAAACGAATTATTGGAGAGAGCACGGCCTGACGAGAGACGTTTGGCGCCGTTTTATTCGTTCACCGTGAGCACGATCTCGCCTATTGCCTCGGTGAAAGCGAATTATTGGAGAGAGCACGGCCTGACGAGAGACGTTTGGCGCGGTTTTATTCGTTCACCGTGACCACGATCTCGCCTATTGCCTCGGTGAAAGCGAATTATTGGAGAGAGCACGGCCTGACGAGAGACGTTCGGCGCCGTTTTATTCGTTCACCGTGACCACGATCTCGCCTATTGCCTCGGTGAAAGCGAATTATTGGAGAGAGCACGGCCTGACGAGAGACGTTCGGCGCGGTTTTATTCGTTCACCGTGACCACGATCTCGCCTATTGCCTCGGTGAAAGCGAATTATTGGAGAGAGCACGGCCTGACAAGAGACGTTCGGCGCGGTTTTATTCGTTCACCGTGACCACGATCTCGCCTATTGCCTCGGTGAAAGCGAATTATTGGAGTAAGCACGGCCTGACGAGAGACGTTCGGCACGGTTTTATTCGTTCACCGTGACCACGATCTCGCCTATTGCCTCGGTGAAAGCGAATTATTGGAGAGAGCACGGCCTGACGAGAGACGTTTGGCGCCGTTTTATTCGTTCACCGTGACCACGATCTCGCGTATTGCCTCGGTGAAAGCGAATTATTGGAGAGAGCACGGCCTGACGAGAGAACGTTTGGCGCCGTTTTATTCGTTCACCGTGACCACGATCTCGCCTATTGCCTCGGTGAAAGCGAATTATTGGAGTAAGCACGGCCTGACGAGAGACGTTCGGCGCGGTTTTATTCGTTCACCGTGACCACGATCTCGCCTATTGCCTCGGTGAAAGCGAATTATTGGAGTAAGCACGGCCTGACGAGAGACGTTCGGCGCGGTTTTATTCGTTCACCGTGACCACGATCTCGCCTATTGCCTCGGTGAAAGTGAATTATTGGAGAGAGCACGGCCTGACGAGAGACGTTTGGCGCCGTTTTATTCGTTCACCGTGACCACGATCTCGCCTATTGCCTCGGTGAAAGCGAATTATTGGAGAGAGCACGGCCTGACGAGAGACGTTTGGCGCGGTTTTATTCGTTCACCGTGACCACGATCTCGCCTATTGCCTCGGTGAAAGCGAATTATTGGAGAGAGCACGGCCTGACGAGAGACGTTCGGCGCGGTTTTATTCGTTCACCGTGACCACGATCTCGCCTATTGCCTCGGTGAAAGCGAATTATTGGAGAGAGCACGGCCTGACGAGAGACGTTCGGCGCGGTTTTATTCGTTCACCGTGACCACGATCACGCCTATTGCCTCGGTGAAAGCGAATTATTGGAGAGAGCACGGCCTGACGAGAGACGTTCGGCGCGGTTTTATTCGTTCACCGTGACCACGATCTCGCCTATTGCCTCGGTGAAAGCGAATTATTGGAGAGAGCACGGCCTGACGAGAGACGTTTGGCGCGGTTTTATTCGTTCACCGTGACCACGATCTCGCCTATTGCCTCGGTGAAAGCGAATTATTGGAGAGAGCACGGGCCTGACGAGAGACGTTTGGCGCCGTTTTATTCGTTCACCGTGACCACGATCTCGCCTATTGCCTCGGTGAAAGCGAATTATTGGAGAGACCACGGCCTGACGAGAGACGTTCGGCGCGGTTTTATTCGTTCACCGTGACCACGATCTCGCCTATTGCCTCGGTGAAAGCGAATTATTGGAGAGAGCACGGCCTGACGAGAGACGTTTGGCGCCGTTTTATTCGTTCACCGTGACCACGATCTCGCCTATTGCCTCGGTGAAAGCGAAATATTGGAGTAAGCACGGCCTGACGAGAGACGTTCGGCGCGGTTTTATTCGTTCACCGTGACCACGATCTCGCCTATTGCCTCGGTGAAAGCGAATTATTGGATTAAGCACGGCCTGACGAGAGACGTTCGGCGCGGTTTTATTCGTTCACCGTGACCACGATCTCGCCTATTGCCTCGGTGAAAGCGAATTATTGGAGAGAGCACGGCCTGACGAGAGACGTTTGGCGCCGTTTTATTCGTTCACCGTGACCACGATCTCGCCTATTGCCTCGGTGAAAGCGAATTATTGGAGAGAGCACGGCCTGACGAGAGACGTTTGGCGCCGTTTTATTCGTTCACCGTGAGCACGATCTCGCCTATTGCCTCGGTGAAAGCGAATTATTGGAGAGAGCACGGCCTGACGAGAGACGTTTGGCGCGGTTTTATTCGTTCACCGTGACCACGATCTCGCCTATTGCCTCGGTGAAAGCGAATTATTGGAGAGAGCACGGCCTGACGAGAGACGTTTGGCGCGGTTTTATTCGTTCACCGTGACCACGATCTCGCCTATTGCCTCGGTGAAAGCGAATTATTGGAGAGAGCACGGCCTGACGAGAGACGTTTGGCGCCGTTTTATTCGTTCACCGTGAGCACGATCTCGCCTATTGCCTCGGTGAAAGCGAATTATTGGAGAGAGCACGGCCTGACGAGAGACGTTTGGCGCGGTTTTATTCGTTCACCGTGACCACGATCTCGCCTATTGCCTCGGTGAAAGCGAATTATTGGAGAGAGCACGGCCTGACGAGAGACGTTTGGCGCGGTTTTATTCGTTCACCGTGACCACGATCTCGCCTATTGCCTCGGTGAAAGCGAATTATTGGAGAGAGCACGGCCTGACGAGAGACGTTCGGCGCCGTTTTATTCGTTCACCGTGACCACGATCTCGCCTATTGCCTCGGTGAAAGCGAATTATTGGAGAGAGCACGGCCTGACGAGAGACGTTCGGCGCGGTTTTATTCGTTCACCGTGACCACGATCTCGCCTATTGCCTCGGTGAAAGCGAATTATTGGAGAGAGCACGGCCTGACAAGAGACGTTCGGCGCGGTTTTATTCGTTCACCGTGACCACGATCTCGCCTATTGCCTCGGTGAAAGCGAATTATTGGAGTAAGCACGGCCTGACGAGAGACGTTCGGCACGGTTTTATTCGTTCACCGTGACCACGATCTCGCCTATTGCCTCGGTGAAAGCGAATTATTGGAGAGAGCACGGCCTGACGAGAGACGTTTGGCGCCGTTTTATTCGTTCACCGTGACCACGATCTCGCGTATTGCCTCGGTGAAAGCGAATTATTGGAGAGAGCACGGCCTGACGAGAGACGTTTGGCGCCGTTTTATTCGTTCACCGTGACCACGATCTCGCCTATTGCCTCGGTGAAAGCGAATTATTGGAGTAAGCACGGCCTGACGAGAGACGTTCGGCGCGGTTTTATTCGTTCACCGTGACCACGATCTCGCCTATTGCCTCGGTGAAAGCGAATTATTGGAGTAAGCACGGCCTGACGAGAGACGTTCGGCGCGGTTTTATTCGTTCACCGTGACCACGATCTCGCCTATTGCCTCGGTGAAAGTGAATTATTGGAGAGAGCACGGCCTGACGAGAGACGTTTGGCGCCGTTTTATTCGTTCACCGTGACCACGATCTCGCCTATTGCCTCGGTGAAAGCGAATTATTGGAGAGAGCACGGCCTGACGAGAGACGTTTGGCGCGGTTTTATTCGTTCACCGTGACCACGATCTCGCCTATTGCCTCGGTGAAAGCGAATTATTGGAGAGAGCACGGCCTGACGAGAGACGTTCGGCGCGGTTTTATTCGTTCACCGTGACCACGATCTCGCCTATTGCCTCGGTGAAAGCGAATTATTGGAGAGAGCACGGCCTGACGAGAGACGTTCGGCGCGGTTTTATTCGTTCACCGTGACCACGATCACGCCTATTGCCTCGGTGAAAGCGAATTATTGGAGAGAGCACGGCCTGACGAGAGACGTTCGGCGCGGTTTTATTCGTTCACCGTGACCACGATCTCGCCTATTGCCTCGGTGAAAGCGAATTATTGGAGAGAGCACGGCCTGACGAGAGACGTTTGGCGCGGTTTTATTCGTTCACCGTGACCACGATCTCGCCTATTGCCTCGGTGAAAGCGAATTATTGGAGAGAGCACGGCCTGACGAGAGACGTTTGGCGCCGTTTTATTCGTTCACCGTGACCACGATCTCGCCTATTGCCTCGGTGAAAGCGAATTATTGGAGAGACCACGGCCTGACGAGAGACGTTCGGCGCGGTTTTATTCGTTCACCGTGACCACGATCTCGCCTATTGCCTCGGTGAAAGCGAATTATTGGAGAGAGCACGGCCTGACGAGAGACGTTTGGCGCCGTTTTATTCGTTCACCGTGACCACGATCTCGCCTATTGCCTCGGTGAAAGCGAAATATTGGAGTAAGCACGGCCTGACGAGAGACGTTCGGCGCGGTTTTATTCGTTCACCGTGACCACGATCTCGCCTATTGCCTCGGTGAAAGCGAATTATTGGATTAAGCACGGCCTGACGAGAGACGTTCGGCGCGGTTTTATTCGTTCACCGTGACCACGATCTCGCCTATTGCCTCGGTGAAAGCGAATTATTGGAGAGAGCACGGCCTGACGAGAGACGTTTGGCGCCGTTTTATTCGTTCACCGTGACCACGATCTCGCCTATTGCCTCGGTGAAAGCGAATTATTGGAGAGAGCACGGCCTGACGAGAGACGTTCGGCGCGGTTTTATTCGTTCACCGTGACCACGATCTCGCCTATTGCCTCGGTGAAAGCGAATTATTGGAGTAAGCACGGCCTGACGAGAGACGTTTGGCGCCGTTTTATTCGTTCACCGTGACCACGATCTCGCCTATTGCCTCGGTGAAAGCGAATTATTGGAGTAAGCACGGCCTGACGAGAGACGTTTGGCGCCGTTTTATTCGTTCACCGTGACCACGATCTCGCCTATTGCCTCGGTGAAAGCGAATTATTGGAGTAAGCACGGCCTGACGAGAGACGTTCGGCGCCGTTTTATTCGTTCACCGTGACCACGATCTCGCCTATTGCCTCGGTGAAAGCGAATTATTGGAGAGAGCACGGCCTGACGAAAGACGTTTGGCGCCGTTTTATTCGTTCACCGTGACCACGATCTCGCCTATTGCCTCGGTGAAAGCGAATTATTGGAGTAAGCACGGCCTGACGAGAGACGTTCGGCGCGGTTTTATTCGTTCACCGTGACCACGATCTCGCCTATTGCCTCGGTGAAAGCGAATTATTGGAGTAAGCACGGCCTGACGAGAGACGTTTGGCGCCGTTTTATTCGTTCACCGTGACCACGATCTCGCCTATTGCCTCGGTGAAAGCGAATTATTGGAGAGAGCACGGCCTGACGAGAGACGTTCGGCGTGGTTTTATTCGTTCACCGTGACCAAGATCTCGCCTATTGCCTCGGTGAAAGCGAATTATTGGAGAGAGCACGGCCTGACGAGAGACGTTTGGCGCCGTTTTATTCGTTCACCGTGACCACGATCTCGCCTATTGCCTCGGTGAAAGCGAATTATTGGAGTAAGCACAGCCTGACGAGAGACGTTTGGCGCGGTTTTATTCGTTCACCGTGACCACGATCTCGCCTATTGCCTCGGTGAAAGCGAATTATTGGAGAGAGCACGGCCTGACGAGAGACGTTTGGCGCGGTTTTATTCGTTCACCGTGACCACGATCTCGGCTATTGCCTCGGTGAAAGCGAATTATTGGAGAGAGCACGGCCTGACGAGAGACGTTCGGCGCGGTTTTATTCGTTCACCGTGACCACGATCTCGGCTATTGCCTCGGTGAAAGCGAATTATTGGAGAGAGCACGGCCTGACGAGAGACGTTCGGCGCGGTTTTATTCGTTCACCGTGACCACGATCTCGGCTATTGCCTCGGTGAAAGCGAATTATTGGAAAGAGCACGGCCTGACGAGAGACGTTTGGCGCCGTTTTATTCGTTCACCGTGACCACGATCTCGGCTATTGCCTCGGTGAAAGCGAATTATTGGAGAGAGCACGGCCTGACGAGAGACGTTCGGCGCGGTTTTATTCGTTCACCGTGACCACGATCTCGGCTATTGCCTCGGTGAAAGCGAATTATTGGAGAGAGCACGGCCTGACGAGAGACGTTTGGCGCCGTTTTATTCGTTCACCGTGACCACGATCTCGCCTATTGCCTCGGTGAAAGCGAATTATTGGAGAGAGCACGGCCTGACGAGAGACGTTTGGCGCCGTTTTATTCGTTCACCGTGACCACGATCTCGCCTATTGCCTCGGTGAAAGCGAATTATTGGAGAGAGCACGGCCTGACGAGAGACGTTTGGCGCGGTTTTATTCGTTCACCGTGACCACGATCTCGCCTATTGCCTCGGTGAAAGCGAATTATTGGAGAGAGCACGGCCTGACGAGAGACATTTGGCGCGGTTTTATTCGTTCACCGTGACCCACGATCTCGCCTATTGCCTCGGTGAAAGCGAATTATTGGAGAGAGCACTGCCTGACGAGAGACGTTTGGCGCGGATTTATTCGTTCACCCGTGACCACGATCTCGCCTATTGCCTCGGTGAAAGCGAATTATTGGAGAGAGCACGGCCTGACGAGAGACGTTCGGCGCGGTTTTATTCGTTCACCGTGACCACGATCTCGCCTATTGCCTCGGTGAAAGCGAATTATTGGAGAGAGCACGGCCTGACAAGAGACGTTTGGCGCCGTTTTTATTCGTTCACCGTGACCACGATCTCGCTATTGCCTCGGTGAAAGCGAATTATTGGAGAGAGCACGGCCTGACGAGAGACGTTCGGCGCGGTTTTATTCGTTCACCGTGACCACGATCTCGCCTATTGCCTCGGTGAAAGCGAATTATTGGAGAGAGCACGGCCTGACGAGAGACGTTTGGCGCGGTTTTATTCGTTCACCGTGACCACGATCTCGCCTATTGCCTCGGTGAAAGCGAATTATTGGAGAGAGCACGGCCTGACGAGAGACGTTTGGCGCCGTTTTATTCGTTCACCGTGACCACGATCTCGCCTATTGCCTCGGTGAAAGCGAATTATTGGAGAGAGCACGGCCTGACGAGAGACGTTTGGCGCGGATTTATTCGTTCACCGTGACCACGATCTCGCCTATTGCCTCGGTGAAAGCGAATTATTGGAGAGAGCCCGGCCTGACGAGAGACGTTCGGCGCGGTTTTATTCGTTCACCGTGACCACGATCGCCTATTGCCTCGGTGAAAGCGAATTATTGGAGAGAGCACGGCCTGACGAGAGACGTTTGGCGCCGTTTTATTCGTTCACCGTGACCACGATCTCGCCTATTGCCTCGGTGAAAGCGAATTATTGGAGAGAGCACGGCCTGACGAGAGACGTTCGGCGCGGTTTTATTCGTTCACCGTGACCACGATCTCGCCTATTGCCTCGGTGAAAGCGAATTATTGGAGAGAGCACGGCCTGACGAGAGACGTTTGGCGCGGTTTTATTCGTTCACCGTGACCACGATCTCGCCTATTGCCTCGGTGAAAGCGAATTATTGGAGAGAGCACGGCCTGACGAGAGACGTTTGGCGCCGTTTTATTCGTTCACCGTGACCACGATCTCGCCTATTGCCGCGGTGAAAGCGAATTATTGGAGAGAGCACGGCCTCACGAGAGACGTTCGGCGCGGTTTTATTCGTTCACCGTGACCACGATCTCGCCTATTGCCTCGGTGAAAGCGAATTATTGGAGAGAGCACGGCCTGACGAGAGACGTTTGGCGCCGTTTTATTCGTTCACCGTGACCACGATCTCGCCTATTGCCTCGGTGAAAGCGAATTATTGGAGAGAGCACGGCCTGACGAGAGACGTTCGGCGCGGTTTTATTCGTTCACCGTGACCACGATCTCGCCTATTGCCTCGGTGAAAGCGAATTATTGGAGAGAGCACGGCCTGACGAGAGACGTTTGGCGCCGTTTTATTCGTTCACCGTGACCACGATCTCGCCTATTGCCTCGGTGAAAGCGAATTATTGGAGAGAGCACGGCCTGACGAGAGACGTTCGGCGCGGTTTTATTCGTTCACCGTGACCACGATCTCGCCTATTGCCTCGGTGAAAGCGAATTATTGGAGAGAGCACGGCCTGACGAGAGAGGTTTGGCGCGGTTTTATTCGTTCACCGTGACCACGATCTCGCCTATTGCCTCTGTGAAAGCGAATTATTGGAGAGAGCACGGCCTGACGAGAGACGTTTGGCGCCGTTTTATTCGTTCACCGTGACCACGATCTCGCCTATTGCCTCGGTGAAAGCGAATTATTGGAGAGAGCACGGCCTGACGAGAGACGTTTGGCGCGGTTTTATTCGTTCACCGTGACCACGATCTCGCCTATTGCCTCGGTGAAAGCGAATTATTGGAGAGAGCACGGCCTGACGAGAGACGTTTGGCGCGGTTTTATTCGTTCACCGTGACCACGATCTCGCCTATTGCCTCGGTGAAAGCGAATTATTGGAGAGAGCACGGCCTCGCGAGAGACGTTCGGCGCGGTTTTATTCGTTCACCGTGACCACGATCTCGCCTATTGCCTCGGTGAAAGCGAATTATTGGAGAGAGCACGGCCTGACGAGAGACGTTTGGCGCGGTTTTATTCGTTCACCGTGACCACGATCTCGCCTATTGCCTCGGTGAAAGCGAATTATTGGAGAGAGCACGGCCTGACGAGAGACGTTTGGCGCCGTTTTATTCGTTCACCGTGACCACGATCTCGCCTATTGCCTCGGTGAAAGCGAATTATTGGAGAGAGCACGGCCTGACGAGAGACGTTCGGCGCGGTTTAATTCGTTCACCGTGACCACGATCTCGCCTATTGCCTCGGTGAAAGCGAATTATTGGAGAGAGCACGGCCTGACGAGAGACGTTTGGCGCGGTTTTATTCGTTCACCGTGACCACGATCTCGCCTATTGCCTCGGTGAAAGCGAATTATTGGAGAGAGCACGGCCTGACGAGAGACGTTCGGCGCGGTTTTATTCGTTCACCGTGACCACGATCTCGCCTATTGCCTCGGTGGAAAGCGAATTATTGGAGAGAGCACGGCCTGACGAGAGACGTTTTTCGCCGTTTTATTCGTTCACCGTGACCACGATCTCGCCTATTGCCTCGGTGAAAGCGAATTATTGGAGAGAGCACGGCCTGACGAGAGACGTTCGGCGCGGTTTTATTCGTTCACCGTGACCACGATCTCGCCTATTGCCTCGGTGAAAGCGAATTATTGGAGAGAGCACGGCCTGACGAGAGACGTTCGGCGCGGTTTTATTCGTTCACCGTGACCACGATCTCGCCTATTGCCTCGGTGAAAGCGAATTATTGGAGAGAGCACGGCCTGACGAGAGACGTTCGGCGCGGTTTTATTCGTTCACCGTGACCACGATCTCGCCTATTGCCTCGGTGAAAGCGAATTATTGGAGAGAGCACGGCCTGACGAGAGACGTTTGGCGCGGTTTTATTCGTTCACCGTGACCACGATCTCGCCTATTGCCTCGGTGAAAGCGAATTATTGGAGAGAGCACGGCCTGACGAGAGACGTTTGGCGCCGTTTTATTCGTTCACCGTGACCACGATCTCGCCTATTGCCTCGGTGAAAGCGAATTATTGGAGAGAGCACGGCCTGACGAGAGACGTTTGGCGCGGTTTTATTCGTTCACCGTGACCACGATCTCGCCTATTGCCTCGGTGAAAGCGAATTATTGGAGAGAGCACGGCCTGACGAGAGACGTTCGGCGCGGTTTTATTCGTTCACCGTGACCACGATCTCGCCTATTGCCTCGGTGAAAGCGAATTATTGGAGAGAGCACGGCCTGACGAGAGACGTTTGGCGCCGTTTTATTCGTTCACCGTGACCACCGATCTCGCCTATTGCCTCGGTGAAAGCGAATTATTGGAGAGAGCACGGCCTGACGAGAGACGTTCGGCGCGGTTTTATTCGTTCACCGTGACCACGATCTCGCCTATTGCCTCGGTGAAAGCGAATTATTGGAGAGAGCACGGCCTGACGAGAGACGTTTGGCGCCGTTTTATTCGTTCACCGTGACCACGATCTCGCCTATTGCCTCGGTGAAAGCGAATTATTGGAGAGAGCACGGCCTGACGAGAGACGTTCGGCGCGGTTTTATTCGTTCACCGTGACCACGATCTCGCCTATTGCCTCGGTGAAAGCGAATTATTGGAGAGAGCACGGCCTGACGAGAGACGTTTGGCGCCGTTTTATTCGTTCACCGTGACCACGATCTCGCCTATTGCCTCGGTGAAAGCGAATTATTGGAGAGAGCACGGCCTGACGAGAGACGTTTGGCGCGGTTTTTATTCGTTCACCGTGACCACGATCTCGGCTATTGCCTCGGTGAAAGCGAATTATTGGAGAGAGCACGGCCTGACGAGAGATGTTTGGCGCGGTTTTATTCGTTCAACGTGACCACGATCTCGCCTATTGCCTCGGTGAAAGCGAATTATTGGAGAGAGCACGGCCTGACGAGAGACGTTTGGCGCGGTTTTATTCGTTCACCGTGACCACGATCTCGCCTATTGCCTCGGTGAAAGCGAATTATTGGAGAGAGCACGGCCTGACGAGAGACGTTTGGCGCCGTTTTATTCGTTCACCGTGACCACGATCTCGCCTATTGCCTCGGTGAAAGCGAATTATTGGAGAGAGCACGGCCTGACGAGAGACATTTGGCGCGGTTTTATTCGTTCACCGTGACCACGATCTCGCCTATTGCCTCGGTGAAAGCGAATTATTGGAGAGAGCACGGCCTGACGAGAGACGTTTGGCGCTGTTTTATTCGTTCACCGTGACCACGATCTCGCCTATTGATCGGTGAAAGCGAATTATTGGAGAGAGCACGGCCTGACGAGAGACGTTTGGCGCGGTTTTATTCGTTCACCGTGACCACGATCTCGGATATTGCCTCGGTGAAAGCGAATTATTGGAGAGAGCACGGCCTGACGAGAGACGTTTGGCGCCGTTTTATTCGTTCACCGTGACCACGATCTCGCCTATTGCCTCGGTGAAAGCGAATTATTGGAGAGAGCACGGCCTGACGAGAGACGTTTGGCGCGGTTTTATTCGTTCACCGTGACCACGATCTCGGCTATTGCCTCGGTGAAAGCGAATTATTGGAGAGAGCACGGCCTGACGAGATACGTTTGGCGCGGTTTTATTCGTTCACCGTGACCACGATCTCGCCTATTGCCTCGGTGAAAGCGAATTATTGGAGAGAGCACGGCCTGACGAGAGACGTTTGGCGCGGTTTTATTCGTTCACCGTGACCACCATCTCGCCTATTGCCTCGGTGAAAGCGAATTATTGGAGAGAGCACGGCCTGACGAGAGACGTTTGGCGCGGTTTTATTCGTTCACCGTGACCACGATCTCGCCTATTGCCTCGGTGAAAGCGAATTATTGGAGAGAGCACGGCCTGACGAGAGACGTTTGGCGCCGTTTTATTCGTTCACCGTGACCACGATCTCGCCTATTGCCTCGGTGAAAGCGAATTATTGGAGAGAGCACGGCCTGACGAGAGACGTTTGGCGCGGTTTTATTCGTTCACCGTGACCACGATCTCGCCTATTGCCTCGGTGAAAGCGAATTATTGGAGAGAGCACGGCCTGACGAGAGACGTTTGGCGCGGTTTTATTCGTTCACCGTGACCACGATCTCGCCTATTGCCTCGGTGAAAGCGAATTATTGGAGAGAGCACGGCCTGACGAGAGACGTTTGGCGCCGTTTTATTCGTTCACCGTGACCACGATCTCGCCTATTGCCTCGGTGAAAGCGAATTATTGGAGAGAGCACGGCCTGACGAGAGACGTTTGGCGCCGTTTTATTCGTTCACCGTGACCACGATCTCGCCTATTGCCTCGGTGAAAGCGAATTATTGGAGAGAGCACGGCCTGACGAGAGACGTTTGGCGCGGTTTTATTCGTTCACCGTGACCACGATCTCGCCTATTGCCTCGGTGAAAGCGAATTATTGGAGAGAGCACGGCCTGACGAGAGACGTTTGGCGCCGTTTTATTCGTTCACCCTGACCACGATCTCGCCTATTGACTCGGTGAAAGCGAATTATTGGAGAGAGCACGGCCTGACGAGAGACGTTTGGCGCCGTTTTATTCGTTCACCGTGACCACGATCTCGGCTATTGCCTCGGTGAAAGCGAATTATTGGAGAGAGCACGGCCTGACGAGAGACGTTCGGCGCGGTTTTATTCGTTCACCGTGACCACGATCTCGCCTATTGCCTCGGTGAAAGCGAATTATTGGAGAGAGCACGGCCTGACGAGAGACGTTTGGCGCCGTTTTATTCGTTCACCGTGACCACGATCTCGGCTATTGCCTCGGTGAAAGCGAATTATTGGAGAGAGCACGGCCTGACGAGAGACGTTTGGCGCCGTTTTATTCGTTCACCGTGACCACGATCTCGCCTATTGCCTCGGTGAAAGCGAATTATTGGAGAGAGCACGGCCTGACGAGAGACGTTCGGCGCGGTTTTATTCGTTCACCGTGACCACGATCTCGCCTATTGCCTCGGTGAAAGCGAATTATTGGAGAGAGCACGGCCTGACGAGAGACGTTTGGCGCCGTTTTATTCGTTCACCGTGACCACGATCTCGGCTATTGCCTCGGTGAAAGCGAATTATTGGAGAGAGCACGGACTGACGAGAGACGTTCGGCGCGGTTTTATTCGTTCACCGTGACCACGATCTCGCCTATTGCCTCGGTGAAAGCGAATTATTGGAGAGAGCACGGCCTGACGAGAGACGTTTGGCGCCGTTTTATTCGTTCACCGTGACCACGATCTCGCCTATTGCCTCGGTGAAAGCGAATTATTGGAGAGAGCACGGCCTGACGAGAGACGTTCGGCGCGGTTTTATTCGTTCACCGTGACCACGATCTCGGCTATTGCCTCGGTGAAAGCGAATTATTGGAGAGAGCACGGCCTGACGAGAGACGTTCGGCGCGGTTTTATTCGTTCACCGTGACCACGATCTCGCCTATTGCCTCGGTGAAAGCGAATTATTGGAGAGAGCACGGCCTGACGAGAGACGTTTGGCGCGGTTTTATTCGTTCACCGTGACCACGATCTCGCCTATTGCCTCGGTGAAAGCGAATTATTGGAGAGAGCACGGCCTGACGAGAGACGTTTGGCGCCGTTTTATTCGTTCACCGTGACCACGATCTCGCCTATTGCCTCGGTGAAAGCGAATTATTGGAGAGAGCACGGCCTGACGAGAGTCGTTTGGCGCCGTTTTATTCGTTCACCGTGACCACGATCTCGCCTATTGCCTCGGTGAAAGCGAATTATTGGAGAGAGCACGGCCTGACGAGAGACGTTTGGCGCGGTTTTATTCGTTCACCGTGACCACGATCTCGCCTATTGCCTCGGTGAAAGCGAATTATTGGAGAGAGCACGGCCTGACGAGAGACGTTTGGCGCCGTTTTATTCGTTCACCGTGACCACGATCTCGCCTATTGCCTAGGTGAAAGCGAATTATTGGAGAGAGCACGGCCTGACGAGAGACGTTTGGCGCGGTTTTATTCGTTCACCGTGACCACGATCTCGCCTATTGCCTCGGTGAAAGCGAATTATTGGAGAGAGCACGGCCTGACGAGAGACGTTTGGCGCGGTTTTATTCGTTCACCGTGACCACGATCTCGCCTATTGCCTCGTTGAAAGCGAATTATTGGAGAGAGCACGGCCTGACGAGAGACGTTTGGCGCCGTTTTATTCGTTCACCGTGACCACGATCTCGCCTATTGCCTCGGTGAAAGCGAATTATTGGAGAGAGCACGGCCTGACGAGAGACGTTTGGCGCCGTTTTATTCGTTCACCGTGACCACGATCTCGCCTATTGCCTCGGTGAAAGCGAATTATTGGAGAGAGCACGGCCTGACGAGAGACGTTTGGCGCGGTTTTATTCGTTCACCGTGACCACGATCTCGCCTATTGCCTCGGTGAAAGCGAATTATTGGAGAGAGCACGGCCTGACGAGAGACGTTTGGCGCCGTTTTATTCGTTCACCGTGACCACGATCTCGCCTATTGCCTCGGTGAAAGCGAATTATTGGAGAGAGCTCGGCCTGACGAGAGACGTTTGGCGCGGTTTTATTCGTTCACCGTGACCACGATCTCGCCTATTGCCTCGGTGAAAGCGAATTATTGGAGAGAGCACGGCCTGACGAGAGACGTTTGGCGCGGTTTTATTCGTTCACCGTGACCACGATCTCGCCTATTGCCTCGGTGAAAGCGAATTATTGGAGAGAGCACGGCCTGACGAGAGACGTTTGGCGCCGTTTTATTCGTTCACCGTGACCACGATCTTGCCTATTGCCTCGGTGAAAGCGAATTATTGGAGAGAGCACGGCCTGACAAGAGACGTTTGGCGCGGTTTTATTCGTTCACCGTGACCACGATCTCGGCTATTGCCTCGGTGAAAGCGAATTATTGGAGAGAGCACGGCCTGACGAGAGACGTTTGGCGCGGTTTTATTCGTTCACCGTGACCACGATCTCGCCTATTGCCTCGGTGAAAGCGAATTATTGGAGTGAGCACGGCCTGACGAGAGACGTTTGGCGCGGTTTTATTCGTTCACCGTGACCACGATCTCGCCTATTGCCTCGGTGAAAGCGAATTATTGGAGAGAGCACGGCCTGACGAGAGACGTTTGGCGCCGTTTTATTCGCTCACCGTGACAACGATCTCGCCTATTGCCTCGGTGAAAGCGAATTATTGGAGAGAGCACGGCCTGACGAGAGACGTTTGGCGCGGTTTTATTCGTTCACCGTGACTACGATCTCGCCTATTGCCTCGGTGAAAGCGAATTATTGGAGAGAGCACGGCCTGACGAGAGACCTTTGGCGCCGTTTTATTCGTTCACCGTGACCACGATCTCGCCTATTGCCTCGGTGAAAGCGAATCATTGGAGAGAGCACTGCCTGACGAGAGACGTTTGGCGCGGTTTTATTCGTTCACCGTGACCACGATCTCGCCTATTGCCTCGGTGAAAGCGAATTATTGGAGAGAGCACGGCCTGACGAGAGACGTTTGCGCGGTTTTATTCGTTCACCGTGACCACAATCTCGCCTATTGCCTCGGTGAAAGCGAATTATTGGAGAGAGCACGGCCTGACGAGAGACGTTCGGCGCGGTTTTATTCGTTCACCGTGACCACGATCTCGCCTATTGCCTCGGTGAAAGCGAATTATTGGAGAGAGCACGGCCTGACGAGAGACGTTCGGCGCGGTTTTATTCGTTCACCGTGACCACGATCTCGCCTATTGCCTCGGTGAAAGCGAATTATTGGAGAGAGCACGGCCTGACGAGAGACGTTTGGCGCCGTTTTATTCGTTCACCGTGACCACGATCTCGGCTATTGCCTCGGTGAAAGCGAATTATTGGAGAGAGCACGGCCTGACGAGAGACGTTCGGCGCGGTTTTATTCGTTCACCGTGACCACGATCTCGCCTATTGCCTCGGTGAAAGCGAATAATTGGAGAGAGCACGGCCTGACGAGAGACGTTTGGCGCCGTTTTATTCGTTTACCGTGACCACGATCTCGGCTATTGCCTCGGTGAAAGCGAATTATTGGAGAGAGCACGGCCTGACGAGAGACGTTTGGCGCCGTTTTATTCGTTCACCGTGACCACGATCTCGCCTATTGCCTCGGTGAAAGCGAATTATTGGAGAGAGCACGGCCTGACGAGAGACGTTTGGCGCCGTTTTATTCGTTCACCGTGACCACGATCTCGGCTATTGCCTCGGTGAAAGCGAATTATTGGAGAGAGCACGGCCTGACGAGAGACGTTCGGCGCGGTTTTATTCGTTCACCGTGACCACGATCTCGGCTATTGCCTCGGTGAAAGCGAATTATTGGAGAGAGCACGGCCTGACGAGAGACGTTCGGCGCGGTTTTATTCGTTCACCGTGACCACGATCTCGGCTATTGCCTCGGTGAAAGCGAATTATTGGAGAGAGCACGGCCTGGCGAGAGACGTTTGGCGCCGTTTTATTCGTTCACCGTGACCACGATCTCGGCTATTGCCTCGGTGAAAGCGAATTATTGGAGAGAGCACGGCCTGACGAGAGACGTTTGGCGCGGATTTATTCGTTCACCGTGACCACGATCTCGGCTATTGCCTCGGTGAAAGCGAATTATTGGAGAGAGCACGGCCTGACGAGAGACGTTTGGCGCCGTTTTATTCGTTCACCGTGACCACGATCTCGCCTATTGCCTCGGTGAAAGCGAATTATTGGAGAGAGCACGGCCTGACGAGAGACGTTTGGCGCGGTTTTATTCGTTCACCGTGACCACGATCTCGCTATTGCCTCGGTGAAAGCGAATTATTGGAGAGAGCACGGCCTGACGAGAGACGTTTGGCGCCGTTTTATTCGTTCACCGTGACCACGATCTCGCCTATTGCCTCGGTGAAAGCGAATTATTGGAGAGAGCACGGCCTGACGAGAGACGTTTGGCGCGGTTTTATTCGTTCACCGTGACCACGTTCTCGGCTATTGCCTCGGTGAAAGCGAATTATTGGAGAGAGCACGGCCTGACGAGATACGTTTGGCGCGGTTTTATTCGTTCACCGTGACCACGATCTCGCCTATTGCCTCGGTGAAAGCGAATTATTGGAGAGAGCACGGCCTGACGAGAGACGTTTGGCGCGGTTTTATTCGTTCACCGTGACCACCATCTCGCCTATTGCCTCGGTGAAAGCGAATTATTGGAGAGAGCACGGCCTGACGAGAGACGTTTGGCGCGGTTTTATTCGTTCACCGTGACCACGATCTCGCCTATTGCCTCGGTGAAAGCGAATTATTGGAGAGAGCACGGCCTGACGAGAGACGTTTGGCGCCGTTTTATTCGTTCACCGTGACCACGATCTCGCCTATTGCCTCGGTGAAAGCGAATTATTGGAGAGAGCACGGCCTGACGAGAGACGTTTGGCGCGGTTTTATTCGTTCACCGTGACCACGATCTCGCCTATTGCCTCGGTGAAAGCGAATTATTGGAGAGAGCACGGCCTGACGAGAGACGTTTGGCGCGGTTTTATTCGTTCACCGTGACCACGATCTCGCCTATTGCCTCGGTGAAAGCGAATTATTGGAGAGAGCACGGCCTGACGAGAGACGTTTGGCGCCGTTTTATTCGTTCACCGTGACCACGATCTCGCCTATTGCCTCGGTGAAAGCGAATTATTGGAGAGAGCACGGCCTGACGAGAGACGTTTGGCGCCGTTTTATTCGTTCACCGTGACCACGATCTCGCCTATTGCCTCGGTGAAAGCGAATTATTGGAGAGAGCACGGCCTGACGAGAGACGTTTGGCGCGGTTTTATTCGTTCACCGTGACCACGATCTCGCCTATTGCCTCGGTGAAAGCGAATTATTGGAGAGAGCACGGCCTGACGAGAGACGTTTGGCGCCGTTTTATTCGTTCACCCTGACCACGATCTCGCCTATTGACTCGGTGAAAGCGAATTATTGGAGAGAGCACGGCCTGACGAGAGACGTTTGGCGCCGTTTTATTCGTTCACCGTGACCACGATCTCGGCTATTGCCTCGGTGAAAGCGAATTATTGGAGAGAGCACGGCCTGACGAGAGACGTTCGGCGCGGTTTTATTCGTTCACCGTGACCACGATCTCGCCTATTGCCTCGGTGAAAGCGAATTATTGGAGAGAGCACGGCCTGACGAGAGACGTTTGGCGCCGTTTTATTCGTTCACCGTGACCACGATCTCGGCTATTGCCTCGGTGAAAGCGAATTATTGGAGAGAGCACGGCCTGACGAGAGACGTTTGGCGCCGTTTTATTCGTTCACCGTGACCACGATCTCGCCTATTGCCTCGGTGAAAGCGAATTATTGGAGAGAGCACGGCCTGACGAGAGACGTTCGGCGCGGTTTTATTCGTTCACCGTGACCACGATCTCGCCTATTGCCTCGGTGAAAGCGAATTATTGGAGAGAGCACGGCCTGACGAGAGACGTTTGGCGCCGTTTTATTCGTTCACCGTGACCACGATCTCGCCTATTGCCTCGGTGAAAGCGAATTATTGGAGAGAGCACGGCCTGACGAGAGACGTTTGGCGCGGTTTTATTCGTTCACCGTGACCACGATCTCGCCTATTGCCTCGGTGAAAGCGAATTATTGGAGAGAGCACGGCCTGACGAGAGACGTTTGGCGCCGTTTTATTCGTTCACCCTGACCACGATCTCGGCTATTGCCTCGGTGAAAGCGAATTATTGGAGAGAGCACGGCCTGACGAGAGACGTTTGGCGCCGTTTTATTCGTTCACCGTGACCACGATCTCGCCTATTGCCTCGGTGAAAGCGAATTATTGGAGAGAGCACGGCCTGACGAGAGACGTTCGGCGCGGTTTTATTCGTTCACCGTGACCACGATCTCGGCTATTGCCTCGGTGAAAGCGAATTATTGGAGAGAGCACGGCCTGACGAGAGACGTTCGGCGCGGTTTTATTCGTTCACCGTGACCACGATCTCGCCTATTGCCTCGGTGAAAGCGAATTATTGGAGAGAGCACGGCCTGACGAGAGACGTTTGGCGCGGTTTTATTCGTTCACCGTGACCACGATCTCGCCTATTGCCTCGGTGAAAGCGAATTATTGGAGAGAGCACGGCCTGACGAGAGACGTTTGGCGCCGTTTTATTCGTTCACCGTGACCACGATCTCGGCTATTGCCTCGGTGGAAAGCGAATTATTGGAGAGAGCACGGCCTGACGAGAGACGTTTGGCGCCGTTTTATTCGTTCACCGTGACCACGATCTCGGCTATTGCCTCGGTGAAAGCGAATTATTGGAGAGAGCACGGCCTGACGAGAGACGTTTGGCGCCGTTTTATTCGTTCACCGTGACCACGATCTCGCCTATTGCCTCGGTGAAAGCGAATTATTGGAGAGAGCACGGCCTGACGAGAGACGTTCGGCGCGGTTTTATTCGTTCACCGTGACCACGATCTCGCCTATTGCCTCGGTGAAAGCGAATTATTGGAGAGAGCACGGCCTGACGAGAGACGTTTGGCGCCGTTTTATTCGTTCACCGTGACCACGATCTCGGCTATTGCCTCGGTGAAAGCGAATTATTGGAGAGAGCACGGACTGACGAGAGACGTTCGGCGCGGTTTTATTCGTTCACCGTGACCACGATCTCGCCTATTGCCTCGGTGAAAGCGAATTATTGGAGAGAGCACGGCCTGACGAGAGACGTTTGGCGCCGTTTTATTCGTTCACCGTGACCACGATCTCGCCTATTGCCTCGGTGAAAGCGAATTATTGGAGAGAGCACGGCCTGACGAGAGACGTTCGGCGCGGTTTTATTCGTTCACCGTGACCACGATCTCGGCTATTGCCTCGGTGAAAGCGAATTATTGGAGAGAGCACGGCCTGACGAGAGACGTTCGGCGCGGTTTTATTCGTTCACCGTGACCACGATCTCGCCTATTGCCTCGGTGAAAGCGAATTATTGGAGAGAGCACGGCCTGACGAGAGACGTTTGGCGCGGTTTTATTCGTTCACCGTGACCACGATCTCGCCTATTGCCTCGGTGAAAGGAATTATTGGAGAGAGCACGGCCTGACGAGAGACGTTTGGCGCCGTTTTATTCGTTCACCGTGACCACGATCTCGCCTATTGCCTCGGTGAAAGCGAATTATTGGAGAGAGCACGGCCTGACGAGAGTCGTTTGGCGCCGTTTTATTCGTTCACCGTGACCACGATCTCGCCTATTGCCTCGGTGAAAGCGAATTATTGGAGAGAGCACGGCCTGACGAGAGACGTTTGGCGCGGTTTTATTCGTTCACCGTGACCACGATCTCGCCTATTGCCTCGGTGAAAGCGAATTATTGGAGAGAGCACGGCCTGACGAGAGACGTTTGGCGCCGTTTTATTCGTTCACCGTGACCACGATCTCGCCTATTGCCTAGGTGAAAGCGAATTATTGGAGAGAGCACGGCCTGACGAGAGACGTTTGGCGCGGTTTTATTCGTTCACCGTGACCACGATCTCGCCTATTGCCTCGGTGAAAGCGAATTATTGGAGAGAGCACGGCCTGACGAGAGACGTTTGGCGCGGTTTTATTCGTTCACCGTGACCACGATCTCGCCTATTGCCTCGTTGAAAGCGAATTATTGGAGAGAGCACGGCCTGACGAGAGACGTTTGGCGCCGTTTTATTCGTTCACCGTGACCACGATCTCGCCTATTGCCTCGGTGAAAGCGAATTATTGGAGAGAGCACGGCCTGACGAGAGACGTTTGGCGCCGTTTTATTCGTTCACCGTGACCACGATCTCGCCTATTGCCTCGGTGAAAGCGAATTATTGGAGAGAGCACGGCCTGACGAGAGACGTTTGGCGCGGTTTTATTCGTTCACCGTGACCACGATCTCGCCTATTGCCTCGGTGAAAGCGAATTATTGGAGAGAGCACGGCCTGACGAGAGACGTTTGGCGCCGTTTTATTCGTTCACCGTGACCACGATCTCGCCTATTGCCTCGGTGAAAGCGAATTATTGGAGAGAGCTCGGCCTGACGAGAGACGTTTGGCGCGGTTTTATTCGTTCACCGTGACCACGATCTCGCCTATTGCCTCGGTGAAAGCGAATTATTGGAGAGAGCACGGCCTGACGAGAGACGTTTGGCGCGGTTTTATTCGTTCACCGTGACCACGATCTCGCCTATTGCCTCGGTGAAAGCGAATTATTGGAGAGAGCACGGCCTGACGAGAGACGTTTGGCGCCGTTTTATTCGTTCACCGTGACCACGATCTTGCCTATTGCCTCGGTGAAAGCGAATTATTGGAGAGAGCACGGCCTGACAAGAGACGTTTGGCGCGGTTTTATTCGTTCACCGTGACCACGATCTCGGCTATTGCCTCGGTGAAAGCGAATTATTGGAGAGAGCACGGCCTGACGAGAGACGTTTGGCGCGGTTTTATTCGTTCACCGTGACCACGATCTCGCCTATTGCCTCGGTGAAAGCGAATTATTGGAGTGAGCACGGCCTGACGAGAGACGTTTGGCGCGGTTTTATTCGTTCACCGTGACCACGATCTCGCCTATTGCCTCGGTGAAAGCGAATTATTGGAGAGAGCACGGCCTGACGAGAGACGTTTGGCGCCGTTTTATTCGCTCACCGTGACAACGATCTCGCCTATTGCCTCGGTGAAAGCGAATTATTGGAGAGAGCACGGCCTGACGAGAGACGTTTGGCGCGGTTTTATTCGTTCACCGTGACTACGATCTCGCCTATTGCCTCGGTGAAAGCGAATTATTGGAGAGAGCACGGCCTGACGAGAGACCTTTGGCGCCGTTTTATTCGTTCACCGTGACCACGATCTCGCCTATTGCCTCGGTGAAAGCGAATCATTGGAGAGAGCACTGCCTGACGAGAGACGTTTGGCGCGGTTTTATTCGTTCACCGTGACCACGATCTCGCCTATTGCCTCGGTGAAAGCGAATTATTGGAGAGAGCACGGCCTGACGAGAGTCGTTTGCGCGGTTTTATTCGTTCACCGTGACCACAATCTCGCCTATTGCCTCGGTGAAAGCGAATTATTGGAGAGAGCACGGCCTGACGAGAGACGTTCGGCGCGGTTTTATTCGTTCACCGTGACCACGATCTCGCCTATTGCCTCGGTGAAAGCGAATTATTGGAGAGAGCACGGCCTGACGAGAGACGTTCGGCGCGGTTTTATTCGTTCACCGTGACCACGATCTCGCCTATTGCCTCGGTGAAAGCGAATTATTGGAGAGAGCACGGCCTGACGAGAGACGTTTGGCGCCGTTTTATTCGTTCACCGTGACCACGATCTCGGCTATTGCCTCGGTGAAAGCGAATTATTGGAGAGAGCACGGCCTGACGAGAGACGTTCGGCGCGGTTTTATTCGTTCACCGTGACCACGATCTCGCCTATTGCCTCGGTGAAAGCGAATAATTGGAGAGAGCACGGCCTGACGAGAGACGTTTGGCGCCGTTTTATTCGTTTACCGTGACCACGATCTCGGCTATTGCCTCGGTGAAAGCGAATTATTGGAGAGAGCACGGCCTGACGAGAGACGTTTGGCGCCGTTTTATTCGTTCACCGTGACCACGATCTCGCCTATAGCCTCGGTGAAAGCGAATTATTGGAGAGAGCACGGCCTGACGAGAGACGTTTGGCGCCGTTTTATTCGTTCACCGTGACCACGATCTCGGCTATTGCCTCGGTGAAAGCGAATTATTGGAGAGAGCACGGCCTGACGAGAGACGTTCGGCGCAGTTTTATTCGTTCACCGTGACCACGATCTCGGCTATTGCCTCGGTGAAAGCGAATTATTGGAGAGAGCACGGCCTGACGAGAGACGTTCGGCGCGGTTTTATTCGTTCACCGTGACCACGATCTCGGCTATTGCCTCGGTGAAAGCGAATTATTGGAGAGAGCACGGCCTGGCGAGAGACGTTTGGCGCCGTTTTATTCGTTCACCGTGACCACGATCTCGGCTATTGCCTCGGTGAAAGCGAATTATTGGAGAGAGCACGGCCTGACGAGAGACGTTTGGCGCGGATTTATTCGTTCACCGTGACCACGATCTCGGCTATTGCCTCGGTGAAAGCGAATTATTGGAGAGAGCACGGCCTGACGAGAGACGTTTGGCGCCGTTTTATTCGTTCACCGTGACCACGATCTCGCCTATTGCCTCGGTGAAAGCGAATTATTGGAGAGAGCACGGCCTGACGAGAGACGTTTGGCGCGGTTTTATTCGTTCACCGTGACCACGATCTCGCTATTGCCTCGGTGAAAGCGAGTTATTGGAGAGAGCACGGCCTGACGAGAGACGTTTGGCGCGGTTTTATTCGTTCACCGTGACCACGATCTCGCCTATTGCCTCGGTGAAAGCGAATTATTGGAGAGAGCACGGCCTGACGAGAGACGTTCGGCGCGGTTTTATTCGTTCACCGTGACCACGATCTCGCCTATTGCCTCGGTGAAAGCGAATTATTGGAGAGAGCACGGCCTGACGAGAGACGTTTGGCGCCGTTTTATTCGTTCACCGTGACCACGATCTCGCCTATTGCCTCGGTGAAAGCGAATTATTGGAGAGAGCACGGCCTGACGAGAGACGTTTGGCGCGGTTTTATTCGTTCACCGTGACCACGATCTCGCCTATTGCCTCGGTGAAAGCGAATTATTGGAGAGAGCACGGCCTGACGAGAGACGTTTGGCGCGGTTTTATTCGTTCACCGTGACCACGATCTCGCCTATTGCCTCGGTGAAAGCGAATTATTGGAGAGAGCACGGCCTGACGAGAGACGTTTGGCGCCGTTTTATTCGTTCACCGTGACCACGATCTCGGCTATTGCCTCGGTGAAAGCGAATTATTGGAGAGAGCACGGCCTGACGAGAGACGTTTGGCGCCGTTTTATTCGTTCACCGTGACCACGATCTCGGCTATTGCCTCGGTGAAAGCGAATTATTGGAGAGAGCACGGCCTGACGAGAGACGTTTGGCGCGGTTTTATTCGTTCACCGGGACCACGATCTCGGCTATTGCCTCGGTGAAAGCGAATTATTGGAGCGAGCACGGCCTGACGAGAGACGTTTGGCGGCGTTTTATTCGTTCACCGTGACCACGATCTCGCCTATTGCCTCGGTGAAAGCGAATTATTGGAGAGAGCACGGCCTGACGAGAGACGTTTGGCGCCGTTTTATTCGTTCACCGTGACCACGATCTCGCCTATTGCCTCGGTGAAAGCGAATTATTGGAGAGAGCACGGCCTGACGAGAGACGTTTGGCGCCGTTTTATTCGTTCACCGTGACCACGATCTCGCCTATTGCCTCGGTGAAAACGAATTATTGGAGAGAGCACGGCCTGACGAGAGACGTTTGGCGCGGTTTTATTCGTTCACCGTGACCACGATCTCGCCTATTGCCTCGGTGAAAGCGAATTATTGGAGAGAGCACGGCCTGACGAGAGACGTTTGGCGCCGTTTTATTCGTTCACCGTGACCACGATCTCGCCTATTGCCTCGGTGAAAGCGAATTATTGGAGAGAGCACGGCCTGACGAGAGACGTTCGGCGCGGTTTTATTCGTTCACCGTGACCACGATCTCGGCTATTGCCTCGGTGAAAGCGAATTATTGGAGAGAGCACGGCCTGACGAGAGACGTTCGGCGCGGTTTTATTCGTTCACCGTGACCACGATCTCGCCTATTGCCTCGGTGAAAGCGAATTATTGGAGAGAGCACGGCCTGACGAGAGACGTTTGGCGCGGTTTTATTCGTTCACCGTGACCACGATCTCGCCTATTGCCTCGGTGAAAGCGAATTATTGGAGAGAGCACGGCCTGACGAGAGACGTTTGGCGCCGTTTTATTCGTTCACCGTGACCACGATCTCGCCTATTGCCTCGGTGAAAGCGAATTATTGGAGAGAGCACGGCCTGACGAGAGACGTTTGGCGCCGTTTTATTCGTTCACCGTGACCACGATCTCGCCTATTGCCTCGGTGAAAGCGAATTATTGGAGAGAGCACGGCCTGACGAGAGACGTTTGGCGCGGTTTTATTCGTTCACCGTGACCACGATCTCGCCTATTGCCTCGGTGAAAGCGAATTATTGGAGAGAGCACGGCCTGACGAGAGACGTTTGGCGCGGTTTTATTCGTTCACCGTGACCACGATCTCGCCTATTGCCTCGGTGAAAGCGAATTATTGGAGAGAGCACGGCCTGACGAGAGACGTTTGGCGCCGTTTTATTCGTTCACCGTGACCACGATCTCGGCTATTGCCTCGGTGAAAGCGAATTATTGGAGAGAGCACGGCCTGACGAGAGACGTTTGGCGCCGTTTTATTCGTTCACCGTGACCACGATCTCGGCTATTGCCTCGGTGAAAGCGAATTATTGGAGAGAGCACGGCCTGACGAGAGACGTTTGGCGCGGTTTTATTCGTTCACCGGGACCACGATCTCGGCTATTGCCTCGGTGAAAGCGAATTATTGGAGCGAGCACGGCCTGACGAGAGACGTTTGGCGGCGTTTTATTCGTTCACCGTGACCACGATCTCGCCTATTGCCTCGGTGAAAGCGAATTATTGGAGAGAGCACGGCCTGACGAGAGACGTTTGGCGCCGTTTTATTCGTTCACCGTGACCACGATCTCGCCTATTGCCTCGGTGAAAGCGAATTATTGGAGAGAGCACGGCCTGACGAGAGACGTTTGGCGCCGTTTTATTCGTTCACCGTGACCACGATCTCGCCTATTGCCTCGGTGAAAACGAATTATTGGAGAGAGCACGGCCTGACGAGAGACGTTTGGCGCGGTTTTATTCGTTCACCGTGACCACGATCTCGCCTATTGCCTCGGTGAAAGCGAATTATTGGAGAGAGCACGGCCTGACGAGAGACGTTTGGCGCCGTTTTATTCGTTCACCGTGACCACGATCTCGCCTATTGCCTCGGTGAAAGCGAATTATTGGAGAGAGCACGGCCTGACGAGAGACGTTCGGCGCGGTTTTATTCGTTCACCGTGACCACGATCTCGGCTATTGCCTCGGTGAAAGCGAATTATTGGAGAGAGCACGGCCTGACGAGAGACGTTCGGCGCGGTTTTATTCGTTCACCGTGACCACGATCTCGCCTATTGCCTCGGTGAAAGCGAATTATTGGAGAGAGCACGGCCTGACGAGAGACGTTTGGCGCGGTTTTATTCGTTCACCGTGACCACGATCTCGCCTATTGCCTCGGTGAAAGCGAATTATTGGAGAGAGCACGGCCTGACGAGAGACGTTTGGCGCCGTTTTATTCGTTCACCGTGACCACGATCTCGCCTATTGCCTCGGTGAAAGCGAATTATTGGAGAGAGCACGGCCTGACGAGAGACGTTTGGCGCCGTTTTATTCGTTCACCGTGACCACGATCTCGCCTATTGCCTCGGTGAAAGCGAATTATTGGAGAGAGCACGGCCTGACGAGAGACGTTTGGCGCGGTTTTATTCGTTCACCGTGACCACGATCTCGCCTATTGCCTCGGTGAAAGCGAATTATTGGAGAGAGCACGGCCTGACGAGAGACGTTTGGCGCCGTTTTATTCGTTCACCGTGACCACGATCTCGCCTATTGCCTAGGTGAAAGCGAATTATTGGAGAGAGCACGGCCTGACGAGAGACGTTTGGCGCGGTTTTATTCGTTCACCGTGACCACGATCTCGCCTATTGCCTCGGTGAAAGCGAATTATTGGAGAGAGCACGGCCTGACGAGAGACGTTTGGCGCGGTTTTATTCGTTCACCGTGACCACGATCTCGCCTATTGCCTCGTTGAAAGCGAATTATTGGAGAGAGCACGGCCTGACGAGAGACGTTTGGCGCCGTTTTATTCGTTCACCGTGACCACGATCTCGCCTATTGCCTCGGTGAAAGCGAATTATTGGAGAGAGCACGGCCTGACGAGAGACGTTTGGCGCCGTTTTATTCGTTCACCGTGACCACGATCTCGCCTATTGCCTCGGTGAAAGCGAATTATTGGAGAGAGCACGGCCTGACGAGAGACGTTTGGCGTGGTTTTATTCGTTCACCGTGACCACGATCTCGCCTATTGCCTCGGTGAAAGCGAATTATTGGAGAGAGCACGGCCTGACGAGAGACGTTTGGCGCCGTTTTATTCGTTCACCGTGACCACGATCTCGCCTATTGCCTCGGTGAAAGCGAATTATTGGAGAGAGCTCGGCCTGACGAGAGACGTTTGGCGCGGTTTTATTCGTTCACCGTGACCACGATCTCGCCTATTGCCTCGGTGAAAGCGAATTATTGGAGAGAGCACGGCCTGACGAGAGACGTTTGGCGCGGTTTTATTCGTTCACCGTGACCACGATCTCGCCTATTGCCTCGGTGAAAGCGAATTATTGGAGAGAGCACGGCCTGACGAGAGACGTTTGGCGCCGTTTTATTCGTTCACCGTGACCACGATCTTGCCTATTGCCTCGGTGAAAGCGAATTATTGGAGAGAGCACGGCCTGACAAGAGACGTTTGGCGCGGTTTTATTCGTTCACCGTGACCACGATCTCGGCTATTGCCTCGGTGAAAGCGAATTATTGGAGAGAGAGCACGGCCTGACGAGAGACGTTTGGCGCGGTTTTATTCGTTCACCGTGACCACGATCTCGCCTATTGCCTCGGTGAAAGCGAATTATTGGAGTGAGCACGGCCTGACGAGAGACGTTTGGCGCGGTTTTATTCGTTCACCGTGACCACGATCTCGCCTATTGCCTCGGTGAAAGCGAATTATTGGAGAGAGCACGGCCTGACGAGAGACGTTTGGCGCCGTTTTATTCGCTCACCGTGACAACGATCTCGCCTATTGCCTCGGTGAAAGCGAATTATTGGAGAGAGCACGGCCTGACGAGAGACGTTTGGCGCGGTTTTATTCGTTCACCGTGACTACGATCTCGCCTATTGCCTCGGTGAAAGCGAATTATTGGAGAGAGCACGGCCTGACGAGAGACCTTTGGCGCCGTTTTATTCGTTCACCGTGACCACGATCTCGCCTATTGCCTCGGTGAAAGCGAATCATTGGAGAGAGCACTGCCTGACGAGAGACGTTTGGCGCGGTTTTATTCGTTCACCGTGACCACGATCTCGCCTATTGCCTCGGTGAAAGCGAATTATTGGAGAGAGCACGGCCTGACGAGAGACGTTTGCGCGGTTTTATTCGTTCACCGTGACCACAATCTCGCCTATTGCCTCGGTGAAAGCGAATTATTGGAGAGAGCACGGCCTGACGAGAGACGTTCGGCGCGGTTTTATTCGTTCACCGTGACCACGATCTCGCCTATTGCCTCGGTGAAAGCGAATTATTGGAGAGAGCACGGCCTGACGAGAGACGTTTCGGCGCGGTTTTATTCGTTCACCGTGACCACGATCTCGCCTATTGCCTCGGTGAAAGCGAATTATTGGAGAGAGCACGGCCTGACGAGAGACGTTTGGCGCCGTTTTATTCGTTCACCGTGACCACGATCTCGGCTATTGCCTCGGTGAAAGCGAATTATTGGAGAGAGCACGGCCTGACGAGAGACGTTCGGCGCGGTTTTATTCGTTCACCGTGACCACGATCTCGCCTATTGCCTCGGTGAAAGCGAATAATTGGAGAGAGCACGGCCTGACGAGAGACGTTTGGCGCCGTTTTATTCGTTCACCGTGACCACGATCTCGGCTATTGCCTCGGTGAAAGCGAATTATTGGAGAGAGCACGGCCTGACGAGAGACGTTTGGCGCCGTTTTATTCGTTCACCGTGACCACGATCTCGCCTATTGCCTCGGTGAAAGCGAATTATTGGAGAGAGCACGGCCTGACGAGAGACGTTTGGCGCCGTCTTATCCGTTCACCGTGACCACGATCTCGGCTATTGCCTCGGTGAAAGCGAATTATTGGAGAGAGCACGGCCTGACGAGAGACGTTCGGCGCGGTTTTATTCGTTCACCGTGACCACGATCTCGGCTATTGCCTCGGTGAAAGCGAATTATTGGAGAGAGCACGGCCTGACGAGAGACGTTCGGCGCGGTTTTATTCGTTCACCGTGACCACGATCTCGGCTATTGCCTCGGTGAAAGCGAATTATTGGAGAGAGCACGGCCTGGCGAGAGACGTTTGGCGCCGTTTTATTCGTTCACCGTGACCACGATCTCGGCTATTGCCTCGGTGAAAGCGAATTATTGGAG